>NC_061512.1:263964653-263987860 GCF_022539505.1 Lolium rigidum | reverse complement strand
CAAGCCGGTGAGATTGACAACCTCATCTGTTTCGTTGGGGCAAAGTACTTTGGTTGTGTTGTGCAGGTTCCACGTTGGCGCCGGAATCCCCGGTGTTGCGCCGCACTACATCTCGCCGCCATCAACCTTCAACGTGCTTCTTGGCTCCTCCTGGTTCGATAAACCTTGGTTTCTTTCTGAGGGAAAACTTGCTGCTGTGCGCATCATACCTTCCTCTTGGGGTTGCCCAACGAACGTGTGAAATACACGCCATCATGGCGTACCATATTAGGGTCTACCACCAGTAAGTGCACCGCAACGTGGCCACCCCGAACCCAACTTGCTGGTGGCATCGGTACCACAGGGTACGCCACCATTACCATTATACTGGTGGCGTGCCGTCATTTTGGTACGCCACCAGTAGTTTCAGGCACCGGGGATTTGTGGGTCCCACTTAGTGGTGGCGTCCCATTCCACAATCTACGCCACTAGTAAGTGCTTACTATTGGCGGACCCTTTTAGCCTACGCCACTAGCAATAGCAGTGGTGTAGAATAATTAGGGTCCACCACTAGTAAGGGTCCACCTATAGCCATATTCCTACTAGTCCTGAACTAAAACCTTCTATAAAATGGGTCCCAATCGCGATCTCAGAGGAGGCGCACCACGAAACACGAAACATGAAACGGAGGCTGTACCAGCGAATATTGGAGGGGGGAATGCCGCCGGAGCGCCGTCGGCTCACATCTCCAACCTCCCCATCAACATCTCCTCCATCTCCATGATGCATAGGGAGTAGTTCACCCCTGGACTGTGGGTTTGTGGAGGTAGCTTGATCTATCTCTATCTCTCTCTCTTGCTCTTCAATGTTCTAGAGTCACATGAGCTGCCCTCATGATTGTGACCACATCTATGTAACCCCTTTGTGGTGGATCTTTGGTTTTTATTGAGATTGGTATTTGAGATTGCAATTTTCAGTTTGTGTTTGATGTATGAGTAGATGTATATTATGTACCCCGTTTTTGAGTACAAGTTTTGATCCAATTTGTATGATAGGGCATGTGAGGGGGAACGTGTGCATTAGTTGGAGTAGCATATTTGATATTCAACCTCATGTCATAGAAATAAAAGCAATACTCTGTTCATCTTAAATCTAATAGTAGAGGTATCTATGCTAGAGGAGTATTAGTGGGATGTGTTGCATCATCTCAACAATAGGACGTGATGCACATATGAATACACTAGTAGAAAATGGGCATTTAGTCCCAGTTGGTAAGGGCCTTTAGTCCCGGTTTTGCAACCGGAACTACGGAATCGGGACTAAAGCCTCCCCTCTTTAGTCCCGGTTGCGTTACGAACTAGGACTAAAGGCCCTCCACGTGGGCTGCGGGCGCGCGCCGGGGCGGAGGACCTTTAGTCCCGGTTTGTAACACCAACCGGGACTAAAGGCCATCAGGTCTATTTTTTTTCATCCAAATATTAGTATCATATCAATCCTATTAACCTCTTGGTCACGATGTCACATTTCTTTATTGTTTGAATTCCAAATAATTACTTTAATAAACAAAAGTAATGAAGTAATAATAATCTTGAATAAATAAATAACAATAATTTTTTTATATTTTTTTTGCAAAACCTAAAATCTGAATTTTTTCATATTTCCCTTTGGCAGTTTGAGAATCTAAAAGTTGGCTAACCGGGCATAGCCGGGTGACGTCGGATGTAACTTTTTGCGTAGATAGATTTTCATATATTAAACATTTTTTTCGTGTTCGTATGCAAAAGATATTGCCATTTTACCGAAAACTACAGTTTTTTTGCAAAATAAGTCAAAATTCATGTTTGTTATTTTTCATAATAACTAGATCACCTAACCTATCGACATCTAAAAGGATTTTTAATTTTTAATTTTCTATCATTTTCTTTTGCATTTTATAAAGCTAAAAATGGCGATCCACGGTGTGTGGAGCCTGTGTGGAGCCAAAAAAACCCCAGGAAACCTTTAGTCCGGGTTGGTGTCTCCAACCGGGACTAAAGGGTAGACCTTTAGTCCCGGTTAGGGACACCAACCGGAACTAAAGAGGCTCGCACCGGCGGGGCCTGCCGCAACCCCTTTAGTTCCGGTTGGTGTCTCCAACCGGGACTAAAGGTCCCGTTTGAACCGGGACTAAAACCGTGCGGCGTCCTAGCCGTTGGAACCGGGACTAATGCTCACATTAGTCCCGGTTCCAAACGCGACCGGGACTAATGCTCCGGGCAGTTCCGAACGAAAGGCCCATTTTCTACTAGTGATACTTATCAAACACATATTGAAGTTACAATACCGTACTTTTCTTGGAGCCTTTTTGATCTCATCATGTTTATAAGAGAGTAGACAAGTGAACCCATGAACCCCGGTCCATTTTTAATCATAAGAAACACCTTTTACTTGCTTTTACATACCTTTACATTTTCAGCCACCAAATATTCCGAAAATACAAAAATATCTATCATACTTGCACTTAGTTAATTCATATTGTTTACATCACTATCATTACAATACCACTTTACTTTTGCATATCATTTTAGTTTATCTTTCTTATTGCATTTAGTTTATTTTACATTTAGCATTACTATTTTAGTTACTTTATTTACTACACTTTATTACTTGTTTTCAAGTCTAATTCGAAACCTTGTGCTTGAAAACCACTTGGTGGAGTTGGGGACACAAGGCAATACTATTTTGTTTTGTAGGTTGCTAGAAGAGGAAAGAAGAGTACAATTCTCACAGTTGTTTCCCCGAGAGTTCGATTTAAACCCTCAAATCACCCTTGTGTGGAAGAGGCCTTTGCTACATCACTCTACACTTGGAGTCCCAACGAGTTGGTATCCATATAGATTGGTGCCATCAAGAGCATTTTCTGGCGCCTTTGTCGAGGAAACCGTTCGAATCATCACAAGTTGTCCCATCTTCAAATTTGTCCTTCATCACCATTGTTAGAGTCTTCCTTGGAGTCATCTACACCATTGTGCATCAAGCCAAGCTTGAGGAGGTGCATCTTTGTGAGCTTTTCTTCTCCTTTATATCTTCAAAGCTTTTTAGTTTGTCTCGTTTTTGTCTATGTTTTGTTTCTTTACTTTTGTTAGCTTTCATAAGTACTTTCAGTTTTGCACTTTTACTTTCAGCTTTAGATATTTACTTTCAGTTTTGCATTTGTCTTTACTTTACATAAAACAAAGTTTAAAAAAAAAATATAACTTGTCTTACTTACTTGCAATCATGTCTCTCCTTGGTAAGCGACCACCGCCACCCACTTATGATGAAGCTTTCAACTTTAAGCAACAATCAAGAGAGTCTCTAATGGAAGCATGGTTTAGGATGCTAGAGATTAAATAAATATGTTCTAGAACACATGTCCAAAGTTACATTTTAAAGAAGTTTTGTTATGGTCTAGACATATGGTCACGAACTTTTCTTGATTCTTTAACTCATGGTAATTTTGCCCTAGAAAGCCCATACTATGGTAGTTTTGTCCTTTCAAGCTTGTTTGAGAATAATGGTGCAAATAAAGAAGAATTAGTAATGGGAAAGTTTAAGGATTCTTTGGATGGATTAGTTGAAAAATTAGCAAATGCTCTCAACGAGGCACCGGGTAAGAAAGGCAGGGATAAAATATGTTCCCTTACTCATTCACAAATTAAGAAAATGGATGATAGTATGCTTGAACTTGTGAAGAAAGTTTCATCATTAGACACATAAGTTGAATAAAGAGAAAGTTCAAAAGAACATGTGCATAGAAAAATATCTCATATGAGTGATTCATTAATACATGCCAAGGATGTAGGAACAAATTTTTATGAACGGAAAGGAATGAATGATGCTAATGAAACTAAACAAGTTGAAGAAATTAAAATGATGAGTGATACTATTAATGAGCCTTTGCTTGATCTTGATAAATGTACCTTGCATGAACTATTGTCTATCTTAGAATTTTTTTGCTAAAGATCCCTCTATTAATGTTCATCAAACGGGTTTTGGTTCTTATGTTGCAAATGATGTGCTTAAAGAAAAGATTGATAGATACAATAGAGAAGCCATGATACCACCTAAGCTTGGGGATCTATGGATCCCAAAGATACAAATTACTATTGTAAAGTTACTTGGCATGCTATTCCAGATTTGGGATCTAGTGTTTCTGCACTATCTAAAGAATTTTATGACCAACTAGAAATAGGTGCCATCGAAAAATGTGATATTGATCTCTTACTTGCTGATACTTCTACCAAGCATGCTTTAGGTAGAGTTAATAATGTTATGGTTGAGTTACATATGACTTTTGTGCCCGTGGATTTTATTGTAATGGATATGGAAAGCAATTCCTCTAGTCCTATAATTCTTGGTAGAACCTTTTTGAGAACTACAGGTGCTATCATTGATTCAAAGGAGGGCAATGTGAAGTTTCAGTTCCCACACAAGAAGTGCACGTAGCACTTTCCAAGGAAGAAGGAGGCGGTCAAGGTGGAGCACCACCGAGAATTCAACCCCTCTTGAATAACAAGGTATGAAGCCTAGCTATATGGCTTTAAAGAAAGCGCTTTGTGGGAGGCAACCCGGTTGTTTTTGGTTTTTGTTTTGAGTCCTTGCTGTAGCAAGAAAGTTTTCCTTTTTGTTTAGTTTACTGGAGTTTTGAATAAAGTACCAAGTTTTACCCATTTTGCATAATGAAGTTGACAAAATATTCACGAAACTGCAAATTCCTGCATGTGCTTTTCATGAAATAATTTCTCTGATTTTTTTCGTAACTCCGTTTGAGCTGATATTTCTAATGTAGTTGCAACTTTTCATCCTCTGTATGAAAAAAATCGGCAAAAATTCATGACTATTCTAAGTGGTCAAAATAAGTACATTTTCCAGCAGCTATTTTTCTGGACAGATTCTGTCTTTTGATGCAAAAGTGGAGTTTCTTCTTGATTCTTTTTGAGTCTTTTGGAATATTTTGGATGTTGGCAACTTAAGAAACTCTCTGGAAATATGAGATTACAATTTATATCATGTTTTGACAGCAGCTTGGATATCATCCTTGTGCCACTAATGTCACCCCGCAGAAAAAGGAATAGGAGAAAGTTTGTGTTGAAATTTTTGACAGGGAATGGAGGAACAACAAACAAGGACCTATCCAATTATGGCAAAAACCATAAGCTTGGGGATTCCCAAGGCACCCCACTGGAGCTAACACACTCTCGGTTTGCACACCTCTTAACTATGTTTTTTGAGCAACATATGACTATCGCAAAAACTTGGAGCGTCTTTATATAGTTTTCAGTTTTAGTTTTTAAGTTTTGTCAATAAATTTTGCTTTTCAATAAGAGACCACCACCTGAATATGTGCTTATTGTCTATAATTTAGCTACTGGAATAAAATCAAGTTTAAGTTAGGATGCTACTAAAGAAAGGTGAAGGGATGAATAGTTACATATGAGGAACTTTTGAATTTTTCTACAGTTTGTGTGATGTTTTGTACCTTGGTTTATGATATCTTGCAAGTGTCACCTATAGTACTAGTACTCACTTACCTTTTTTATGTTTAAGTTTAAGTTTATCTTTCATGTTAGGGAATGAGTAGTACTATGGACACTTTTGCATGCTTAATTTTAGTGGGCAAAATTCTCCCTATTGCTAGCCTTTCACGCATTGAACATGACATAGTGTTTGTGCATCCATCTACCTTGAGCCAAGTTATGTTCCAGTTGTGTCCACCATATCTACCTATATGTGGCTAACAAAGCCATTCCAAGTAAATTTCTCATGTGCTAGTTATTTTGATTCCAAGCTTTAGTGCTTTTGCCTATGTCTACATGGGGAAGTGGTGAAGTTGAGTCTTTATTTTTCATGATAAACAAGTTTACCTAAAAATGATGAGCATGCATAATGTGTGTAATATTAATTTGCTAGAGAGTTGGCAACGGGGTGCCCAGCCCCAAACTAATGAACAAAATGGAAAAGGTAAACACCTCCTCAAGACGTCTAAGGACCTAAATATGGGAGCCATTCTGGAAAACTAAACAAAGTTAGCATGAAAGTTGTGAATGATGTGGAGCACTACCCATGAATTGTATGTGTCAGTACACGTACATCGGGTGGTTTAGCACTTGCGTAAACTTTGTATTAGTACTTGTGAAACATCTGGGTTAATACAATTGTACCGTGAACCGTCGGATAGTAAACTTGACTACATTGTGATGCTGTTACATGTTAGTACTTGTGTTGAACTTTTTATCGTGTACTGTGAACCGCCGGATAGTAATCGTGTACAACTTTTTATCCATTGTAATCCGGTTTTTTTTATGCATTTTACAAGTAAGTACTTGTGTTGAACTTGCCCTTTATCTGGTGTTTTACTGATGCGTCACGTACTTGTGAATATGCTGGATATGTACTTTTGTATCAGTACTTATTTATCCCAGAGAACCCAAAACTTGCAAACAAACATAGAGAAACAGTCTTGAACTCCTCTTGCTGCCGAAGCTGTACTCGTGCAACCTTCACAACTGTACTCGACACACCTGGCACCTGTACATTCCCAGAGAACCCAAAACTTGCAGACAAACATAGAGAAATAATCATGTACTCCTCTTGGTGCCGAATCCGTACTCGTGCACCCTTCACCGCTGTACTCGGTAATTCTGGCACCTGTACCTACCTAGAGAAACCCAAAACTTGCAGACAAACATAGAGAACAGTCCTATACTCCTCTTGCTGCCGAAGCTGTACTCGCACAACCTTCACAACTGTACTCGACACACCTAGCACCTGTACCTTCCCAAAGAACCCAAAACTTGCAGACAAACATAGAGAAACAGTCCTATACTCCTCTTGGTGCCGAAGCTGACCTCGTGCACCCTTCACCGCTGTACTCGACACACCTGGCACCTGTACCTTCCTAGAGAACCCAAAACTTGCAGATAAACATAGAGAAACAGTCCTGTACTCCTCTTGGTGCCGAAGCTATACTCGTGCACCCTTCACCATTGTGCTCGACACGCCTGGCACCTGTACATTCCCAGAGAACCCAAAACTTGCAGACAAACATAGAGAAACAGTCCTGTACTCCTCTTGCTGCCGAAGCTATACTTGTGTAACCTTCACAACTGTACTCGAACCTTCTGGCACATGTACCTTCCCAGAGAACCCAAAACTTGCAGACAAACATAGAGAAACAGTCCTGTACTCCTCTTGCTGCCGAAGTTGTACTCGTGTAACCTTCACAACTGTACTCGATCCTTCTGGCACATGTACCTTCCCAGAGACCCCAAAACTTGCAGACAAACATAGAGAAACAGTCATGTACTCCTCTTGCTGCCGAAGCTGTACTCGTGTAACCTTCAGAACTGTACTCGATCCTTCTGGCACATGTACCTTCCCATATAAACCAAAACATGCAGAGAAAAATACAGAAACAGTCCTATACTCCTCTTGGTGCAACCTTCATCACTGTACTCATGCAACCTTCACCACTGTACTCGACACATGGGGGTAAAGACTACCGAGGACAACGACATACGTGTGTAAATCTGCATCTTCCTCCCTCTGCATTTGCTCTTCATCTTCCTTTGTGCCTTGTGATGCTTTGTCAGGGTTTCGAGTGAATATATTTTGCAAAGAATGACATGACAGTTGCAGCATAAAAAGCATAGAAAGCATGCAGCGACAAGCAATTGAGTGACCATTCTTTGGCACTGAGTGACACTGAGTGACAATGCAATTAAAAAATGGAGTGATTCTGATTCCACTGTCTTCTTGTATTACTTATTTATCCCATGGTTGGGTACTTGTTAGAATTATGTAATTAGACCATGTTCTATGCCAGTACTTATGGTACACTGATTTAGTACCTGTGTAAATCTGGAATCTTCCTCCCTCTTCCTCTGCCTGTAGTAGTTGCCTTGTGATGATGACTATGGCTTGGGTCCTGTGCCTTGTCAGGGTTTCGATTGAATATATTCTGCAAAGAATGACATGACAAATGCAGCCTAAAAATCATAGAAAGCATGCAGCGACAAGCAATTGAGTGACCATTCTTTGGCACTGAGTGACACTGAGTGACAATGCAATTATAAAAATGGAGTGATTCTGATTCCACTGTCTTCTTGTAGTAACTGTTAAATTGTGAATCCATTTGTTGTGTAGCTCTACTTTTTTCATATAAATAGCAGCTACTGCATTGTTGTTTGCAGACAGAAGCCATGCATTATTCTCGGAGATCCACTGGTTCTAGGACACAAGAACTTGCTCCTGCCAATCTCCTAGTGTATCACAGAAGAAGTGGAAGAGAGAGGGAGTTGGCAGATGAGAGGAATAGAGCATTCCGGGAGCAGGAAGCTGTGGGTGGTTTGGAACAGCTAGGTGCGTGTCTTGTGAGAACAGCTATCATGGCACTCCCTTCTCCAAATGCTCCACCTCACATTAGAAGGGCATGTAGACCTAGCATGCCATCAATGGCTGTCGGGGCGATGGCCCCCGGTAGGCCAAGACTATGGCAAATACGCCATAATGTGCTATCTCTAAACCGGATTAAAGGTTGATCCGGATTCTAAAATTTAAGTTCAGCTGCGCTAAGCTGGTATAAACCGGTATCCCAGGAGGGGTATGCCGGAATACAGGAAACAAGGAAGTTCATGCCACCAAAGGCAAAGAAGCCAGAGAACCGGCATAGGATACCGGAGATCCGGTATAGGCTCACTGTAGCACGTCGGCACTCCAGTCAAAGATTCCACAAAGGACCAAAGGACATGATGAGCGAAGCACTTCAGCTTTAATCGAAGCCCTGGCGCCAAAGCAGAAGGTGACGTAAAAGATACCGGACGAGGTCATCAGTCCCTGATTAAAGACAGGAGCAGTGTCAGCGGGGCCAAAGAAGCTTTATAAAGTAGCTTAGCTCATCAAAGATGCCATTAGGGTTTCTTCCCTTGTAAGCCACCTTCTCCCCTATATAAGGAGAGGGGGCACGCCCCTGCGCGGGACGGACAACAGAGGATTCATTCAGTAGCGAGTAGGAGAGGTCTAGTACCGTACCATCTTCAACCTCTGGCCTTCGGCCAAATTCATCAATACATACCGGAATCTTTTTCCTCTTTCCCTATTAACCAAACCCTCCCCCGGATCCTCTAGCGCACATTCGGCCCCAACTTAAGCCATCCCATGGCATCTGTTGTTACACCACGACGACAGTTGGCGCCCACCGTGGGGCCAGCAGCTGCGCTTGCTGGAGTTCATATCCGGGCGGGCCTCCTCACCGTCTCCGGCGAGCGTGTGGTGTCCGGCCTCGTCCAGCGCCTCGGCTCGCTGGAGTTCATCGACGACAACACGGGCTGCTTCGCCAACGGCGCTCGCTTCCCCAAGAACGGCCGCATCATAGAGTTCGGCTCCCACCGCGTCTACTTCGGCACCGTGCCGGAGTGCCAGTGCCCAACGCTGGTGCTGGTGGCGCCGGATCCGCCAAGGTCTTTAGCTGCTTTCGGGCCGCGCTCCGACCGCGCCGCCGGCAGCGTCGAGGTGATGATGGCTGGCGCAGGAGGCGCCAGCAAAGGAACTGCAGGGGAGGACGCTGGTCAGGCTAAGTCCGCGTGCACGGCCAAGCCACCGACAGAGCGCGACGAGGTCGTCGCCGGTACATCTACCGTGCCACCGGCGGCAACCCCGCTGCAAGCGGCCATGAGTGTGTTGGCCACGCCCATAGCGCACAACGCCGACGCCGCGGCTACCCACGCCGAACTGGAGGCGCAGCGGCAGAAGCTGCTCTCCGGTGCAGCGGACATCGTCAAGGCCCAGCAAGAGCTCAACCTTACCCTACGTGAGTATAACGCTGCACATGGCTTTGCTTCTGTTAGCGCCAACCCCGCTAGAGTAGCGGGAAACCGGCTTAGAGGTCGTAACTTAGATCAGGATCTGCGCCGGGAAGTCCTTTCCGGTAAAAGCGCGTCGGTATCTTTGTTGCGGTCAGAAACCCACCGGCGGGCAGCGACGGGCAACACCGTAGAGCCGGGAACAACTCAGGGCTGCGGCTGGCCCTGGTCCCTCTGAGCGACGGCCCGCAAAGCCTTCTGCGCACACGTCCGATGCTGATGCAAGGGCGTGCCACCGACCTATACCCGGTCGGGAAGGTGTTGGATGATGCCTTGCTTAGTTTCTGCATGGCATACACGTAAACATTAAATACGAGCCTCGATCGGCTCTCGAGTTATCCCGTGAATCGGCTCAAAGAGCCGATCCACCCATGATTCGTACAAGGTGTACGAATATATGGTGGTCCTGCTTGATCAAGATAAAGCTAAAGCGATCTACGACGATTTAGGGTTTTCACCGCATAATCGGATCATCCTACCCACGATTGGGCCTCGCGCTCGCGTACGGTGGTCGTGAGCCGATCCTAGACGAGGCCTAAAAACCAACACGAGGTTGATCCCCGGAACATCCTGTCTAGGGCTAGCAAACTACACCCTACACGCCGCTGGATCCTCCAACCCTTTGTAAGGCCTAACTATTGCGGATATTAAACTAATCCTTGAAGAACAAGGAGCAACCGTAACGGATCGGATCTACTAAACGATGATCAAGCGGGGTGCCACCCCTACACCTAAGATAGGTGTAAGGCGGCTAGATGTATAAGGGTTGCACTACAACAACATATGATACGAAGAACAATGCTAACCCTAACACATCTAAGATAACTACGTTGCTCGCCATCAAAAAGGCTTCAGTACGAGCAACGCATGAACAACATAATAAGCTTGTGCTGCCTAGATCGCAAGATGCGATCTAGGCAGCATGGTGCTTACCAGGAGAAACCCTCGAGACGAAGGAGTTGGCGATGCGCCGAGATTGATTTGTGTTGAACGTTGGTTCTTGTTTATTTCATAAACCCTAGACACATATTTATAGTCCAAGGGACTTTCTAATTCAGGCGTGCACCTAACCGTGCACGGGTAAAACTCTAACTTCTAAATTTAGATACGATCTACTATAATACAGATACACGGGCAATTTAGCCCCACTTCTTCGTACCAGGCCGCTTCAGAGATCCTTCATGCGTATATCCTTCAAGTCCATCTCACTTACAGCCCATCTCCTGATTTGGCCAAAATCTGGTGATAACACATGCCCCCCTGGTTTTGGTAATGATAATTTCAAAACCACTCTGTTTTTCCTCCGAGGGGTCATGTCGTGGCAGAGCAGAACCGTCGCAGTATTTTTCATCATGACGACTTGCCTTCCCAACTTCTCTGCACGATTTGACAGTTTTTTGGCACCACCTCCTCGAAAACTGTTCGAACATTAAACCCCCACTTCTTTTATTTAACCGCACCGAACAGTTCTCCTCCTCATCGTCTCCGCATTAGCACTCCAAAAGCCCTCCTGCGCACCATGCCTTCTTCTTCCTCCGCCTCATCGGGACTTTCCCTCGAGTCCTCTTCCTCCCACGAGCCGACGCCAGAACGGGACCCACAGGAGGTCCATGCGGCCAACATCCTCCCCGCCATAGAAGCCGGGGAGGAGCCCGGCCATGACTTCTCCGTCTGGTCTGAGGACGACAAGTCCTCGACGGACGGGGAGAGCGACCTCCGCTTCCTTGCCGACGGGGAATCGGAGGAGGAGAGCGATGACGATCGCTTCTCCTGGGACGACTTTACCTCCTCCGAGGAGGTGAAGGAGGAGGAGGAGGAGGACGACGACAGCTCCTCCGACGAGCCGCCGGCCAAGCGCCACTGCCCCTGGCCGGGGAATCTCAGTGATTTCGACAGCGACGATGACGACGACGATGAGGAGGATGAGGACAACGAAGGTCCTATCGGCGGCCGCTACAGTAGCGACGACGAGCCCGCCGGGAGCAGCGCCGATAGCGGCGACGATGGTGACGACGAGGGCAGCGACGGCCCGTAGATAGGACCCTTAGCATAGGATCAGTAGTAGTAGACGGGGCAATGTATCCCCTTAGTACTTCCTTTTGAGAGTAATCAGCTCTTCTATGTAAGAAATCTCGTTTATCAATGAAGAAATTCCCCAATTTGATTTTGCCGATTTCCTTTATGCCAATTTAGCCGATTTCCCCTCATACTGATTCCGCCAATCATCACTTAGCCAATGCTCAATGAGCCGATGGCAACGCACCGGTCTCTCATAATCCATTTTTTATCTCTTTGACGTCGGAGTGGTCGCGAACTTGGTCAATGCTCAAAAGCCGATGTTAACGTATCAATCCTTCACCTTTTTCGACCGATGACTTTGAGCTCTGGTGGACAATGAGGTAGACCAACGCCTTTAAGAGAGCCCCAGAACCGCTGCTGAAACGACTTGACGCTGAAGCCGATACCTCTGGATGTTCAGATATTCAGTGATACTCTTCAAACCTGCCCAATCCCCTTGAAGAAGATTATGATGGAAGGCCAGCCGATGAAATCTCAATCGGTTCCTTAAGAACAGAATATCTACGCAGTCAGTTGCCCCCCGAGCCTCCATCAAGGCGAGAACAGCAGTGAGCCAACCAAATGTGCCACCATCGGTATCCAAGTCATGATGCAGAGCCAGCCGATTTCAACAAAATCGGCTCCCCAGAGCAGAGAACCTTCAGGGTGAGCTGCCCCCCGAGCTTTTCCAGTCCACTTCTTGCGCCTTGCTGATCCGATCGGCTCCTTTCCTTTGGCAGATTGATGTAACCCATCCTTAACCGGATCTGCACGTCCATGCTGCTCTTGGTATTGGTCAGGGTTATGATCCCCCAAACTTGCCCCAGCTGATATTGCGGACTCGAATACTTGCAAAAGGGATTTGGAGGTTCTTGTAGAGAGGATCTGAGCCACCAAACCATTCCATTGAGGAGTTCCTCCAATAGAGTCTCTCTTCGTGACCCACTTCCTGCTCCATTGAGCCTCTGCTCATAACAGTTGTACCTCTTGAGTCGATGGCCATGCATCGGCTTTCTATCCTTAAGTCGATGTCTGCGCATCGGCTGTGCGTAAAATTTTTTGAATTTTTTACGGCCGATTTATGTATCGGCCCCCATACTTCAATACCCATCATCAAAGAATATCTTGGGCTGCTGGGTATTTGAAAGACGCTTCTACTTCATATCCTCGTGTATTATCCACCTAGGTGCCCCCCGAGCCGATTCTTTCAAGGGATTTGATGGTATCGGCTCTTCAGGTATTTCCTGTTGGATCAAATGCTGAACCCAGGCAGAATATATGGTGAGGATAATTTTGGCCGATTGCTGGAATCGGCCTCCACGTTGCTTGCTCGATGAAGGTTTTTGCAATGTTCCTCCATAAATCCTTGGGGCCGATCACTTGGATCGGCATCGCCACATTTGTCCATCGATGTTGCTTTTGTTACACGGTCAGGCCGGTGGATAAAACCAGCCTAACCCCGCCCTTTGTCACGTCGATGCGCTCACAGTCGTCCAAATTGATGCCTGAGAGCGGCTCCTGGCCTGATGTCTCCCAAACGTTCATGCCAGCCGTTGAAATCTCGGCTGAATCATCTGCGTGGACGACTTCTACTTCCTCTCCATCCCACTGTATTAGGCATTGGTGCATCGTGGATGGAATGCAACAGTTGGCGTGGATCCAATCTCTCCCTAGTAGGACAGCATAGGAGCTCTTGCTATCGATAATAAAGAACGTCGTAGGGACAGTTTTCCTTCCTACGGTCAGATCCACATTCAGAACACCTTGTGCGTCAGATGCTTGGCCGTTGAAATCGCTCAGCGTTACATTGGTCTTGATCAGATCCGAGCTGGAGCGTCCCAACCGACATAGCATGGAGTATGGCATAATGTTAACTGCCGCTCTGGTGTCCACCAACATCTAGTTGATAGGCTGCCCATTGATGTAACCTCGCAAGTACAGGGCCTTCAGATGCCTGTAGCTTCTTTCTCGTGGCTTCTCGAAGATGACCGGCCGTGGGCCGCAGTCAAGTTGTGCCACGGGTGCTTCGTCTAATCCTGGAGCGCTAAACTCCGTTGGAAGGATGAAGACCATGTTTGTGCCAGCCGATGTCTCATCATCGGCTTTCTTTGTCTGGGGCGCCACTCTTTCCTTTGTGGCCGACCTTCTTCGTCCAGGGTTCGCTGAATTTTAGCGGCCAGATCAGGCCGCGCCTTCCTCAACGTGTGCAGGTATAACCTTTCAGCTTCCTCCAACCCACGTAGACGCTGAACCCTTCGTTTTTGGGAACGGCTGAGCCCATCAGGGCACCACCTTGGCCGATGATACCTGTCTTCTTCTTCATCATCGTCCTCTAGTTCCTCGAGATCTTCTACCCGAGAGGACTCAGCGTGCTTGTTCCGAGGCGGGAGAGGCCCTAGACGTTTGAACACGGACACGTTAGCTGCATCCTTCTTCTTTTGTTTACATTCTGGGCAATTGCCGATTGTAGGCAATCGGCTCATTCCCGAATCCCAGCGAGTGTCCGAAGAAGGGGCAGTCCCGAGTGCCTATCCACGTCGTCTTGCTCCCTCGACTTTTCTTTGGCGTGGCGCTCATATCGCTCCTCGTCGTGATCATGCCGACGACGTCTCCTGTCGTCCCTAGCCAGACGATCTTTTTCATCATCGTCGTTGTATCGCCGGCGTTGGTCATATTGACCCACATACTTGTTGAGGAGGTGATCAGAGAGAGGTCGCTGATATCTTACGTTCCTCACCTCTCCCTCTCGTGATGTAGCGCTTGCCATCATGACGGAGCCGATCGCGTGGAGCGGCTCCCTCTCGTGTCCTTGCTATGAGAGCAGCTGCCCTCATCTCCGTCCTTACCGAGTGGTGCCCGGGTCCTACCATGTTGATATTGCACGAGAAATCTGGCTGGCACCCTCCATGGTAAGTATACTCCACCATATTAACGGCGGGGAAGGGGTGTGTGTCGACCTTCATGGCATACTGGTTGAAAATTAGCCGCCCTTTTTCTATCGCCATTTGGATCTGCTGACGCCACACCCTGCAGTCGTTAGTGGCGTGGGTGAACGTGTTATGCCACTTGCAGTATGGCTTTCCGTTCAGCTCCTGCACCGTGGGGATCTTGTGGCCTTCGGGTACCTTTAGCTGCTTCTCCGTGAGTAAGAGGTCGAAAATCTGCTCAGCTTTGGTCACGTCGAAGTCGAACCCTTTTGGAGGGTCTTGTGGCTTAACCCACTTGCAGGACACGGGGCTTGCCACCCGAGTCCATTCAGCCACTGCTACCTCTTGATCTCCCGCAGCACCTTCATCCTCGTCTGCCTCAACCAGGACCACCGCACGCTTGAATTTGTCCTGGTAAACATCTGGGTGGCGCTGTTCATATGCTGACAGCTTCTGCACCATGTGCGCCAATGAAGGGTAATCTGCTTGGGAGGCCACGTCCTTGATCGATGATGAGAGACCCACCACCGCCAACTCGACTGCTTCTTTTTCACTTACGTGAACCGAATAGCATCGGTTCCTAATGGTCCTGAAGCGCTGGATGTATTCTGACACTGTTTCCCCGCGCTTCTGTCGTACTTGTGCTAGATCGGCAATGCCAGCCTCGGAAGCCTCTGAATGATACTGTATATGGAACTGCTCTTCCAACTGCTTCCAAGTCCGGATTGAGTTCGGTGGCAGCGATGCGTACCACCGAAAGCCGATCTGTGAGGGACTCGTGCGAAGAACCTCACACGCAGCTCGTCCGATGCTGAGATCGTGCCCATCCGTGCCAAATATCGGCTCACATGCTCGATGGAGCTGGAACCATCTGATCCACTAAACTTTGTGAAGTCAGGGAGCCGATATTTGGGTGGTAGCGGGATCAATTCGTACTCGTTGGGGTACGGCTTGGTATAGCCGATTGTCCTCCTTTTCGGCATCATGCCGAACTGATCTTTCAGAATTGTACAAATCTGATCCGCGGTGATGGCTGCAGGTGTCGAACCCTGAAGATTTGCCGGGGTGGCATACTTAGCCAGCCATGCTTGCTTTTCCAGTTCTGAGCCAACTGCAGGAGCTGAGCTCTGGAGGTTTGTCGGAGTGGCGTATTTAGCTAGCCACGTCTGCTTCTCAAGATCTGCTCCCGACGTTCCTCTTGCTGTTCCAGAGGTCCCCGCTGTTGTAGCCTGGTTCGAGGGTGCCCAGTTACTGCAGTCTGGCACGTATGCGCACGTGTATCCATGCGGGATCTCCTTGGGCGCCTCATGTAGGAATTGGTAGTCACTAGGGTCACCACCAATCTTGTATACGACGTATGCCGATGAGTTCGACACTTCTGGTGCTGCCAACGCGAACGGCAGCGGTGGACGGGACTGGAGTGGCATCTCTCCTTGGTAAGTCCCCAGAGCTGGTCCTGACGGAGAATACTGATGGCTCATGATTTCCTGGATCACGCGCAGAGCGACACGCTCCAAAGTGTTCACCAGGCTCTCAGAGTGGCGGTGCAGCGAATGAGCCACCATGAAGTTGATCTCCTGACGCAGCGACCTGGTGCGTTCTTCTGACGGGGCGGACAGGTCCACTCCATCGAGCGCACCTTCGGGTGAGAACCCCTTCCACCTGATGCCATGGGAGCGGGTTCTGTGGAAAGAGCCGATGAGGTCGGCTTCGAGGACTGCCTTGATCTCGTCATGCTTCTTCTTGAGCTCGTTAGTCAGATCCTCGTACTTGATCGGAGTGCCTTCCGCCATCTCAGATGTAGATGGCGATGCGGTTGATGTCGAAGATTGTCCCACCGAGCGTGCCAGAATGTGTTGCGGTCAGAAACCCACCGGCGGGCAGCGACGGGCAACACCGTAGAGCCGGGAACAACTCAGGGCTGCGGCTGGCCCTGGTCCCTCTGAGCGACGGCCCGCAAAGCCTTCTGCGCACACGTCCGATGCTGATGCAAGGGCGTGCCACCTGACCTATACCTGGTCAGGAAGGTGTTGGATGATGCCTTGCTTAGTTTCCTGCATGGCATACACGTAAACATTAAATACGAGCCTCGATCGGCTCTCAGGTTATCCTGTGAATCGGCTCAAAGAGCCGATCCACCCATGATTCGTACAAGGTGTACGAATATATGGTGGTCCTGCTTGATCAAGATAAAGCTAAAGCGATCTACGACGATTTAGGGTTTTCACCGCATAATCGGATCATCCTACCCACGATTGGGCCTCGCGCTCGCGTACGGTGGTCGTGAGCCGATCCTAGACAGGGCCTAAAAACCAACACGAGGTTGATCCCCGGAACATCCTGTCTAGGGCTAGCAAACTACACCCTACACGCCGCTGGATCCTCCAACCCTTTGTAAGGCCTAACTATTGCGGATATTAAACTAATCCTTGAAGAACAGGGAGCAACCGTAACGGATCGGATCTACTAAACGATGATCAAGCGGGGTGCCGCCCTACACCTAAGATAGGTGTAAGGGCGGCTAGATGTATAAGGGTTGCACTACGACAGCATATGATACGAAGAACAATGCTAACCCTAACACATCTAAGATAACTACGTTGCTCGCCATCAAAAAGGCTTCAAGTACGAGCAACGCATGAACAACGTAATAAGCTTGGCTGCCTAGATCGCAAGATGCGATCTAGGCAGCATGGTGCTTACCAGGAGAAACCCTCGAGACGAAGGAGTTGGCGATGCGCCGAGATTGATTTGTGTTGAACGTTGGTTCTTGTTTATTTCATAAACCCTAGACACATATTTATAGTCCAAGGGACTTTCTAATTCAGGCGTGCACCTAACCGTGCACGGGTAAAACTCTAACTTCTAAATTTAGATACGATCTACTATAATACAGATACACGGGCAATTTAGCCCCACTTCTTCGTACCAGGCCGCTTCAGAGATCCTTCATGCGTATATCCTTCAAGTCCATCTCACTTACGGCCCATCTCCTGATTTGGCCAAAATCTGGTGATAACAATCTTTGAGCATGATAGAAAAACCTAAGTACAGCAGTCCGGATAAAACTTTGAAAGCTGCTAGGGCTGCAGTAGAAGCATGTGATTCACTATCAGGAGATGCTCTAGTGAAACAGCAAGCTAGGGTAAAAGAGTTACTTGATACAATTGAGGCATAAAATGTGGAGATGGCCCAGAACAACAAAGCAGCTGCAGCATCACAATCTATTCGTTCGGCAAAACATACCGGAAGCAAGTCGCATAGGCAGGCTTCGTCCCCCCATCCGAGCAGGAGAAGAGAAAAAGATGCGAATGTACAGCAGATGACTGTGTATGATCCGGTTCTGGCCGGAAAACAAAAAGCCGGGCAACATGAAGCCGGTAGAAGAAGCCAAGGGGCAGGTCATGCCGGAAACGGTTATGCCGGAAATGCTTATGCTGGAAATGGTGAAACCGGGCAAAACTATCACCCACCGAGAGCGGCCTATGCCGCACAAGAGGCACAGCCACAAAGGTACCAAAGAGGTGCCGCAGCCACGCCTAACCGGTATGATGAAGACGATTCCGGATGGGAGCGAGCCGGAAACTACCGGAATCCTTTGGGAGAACGTGTGGGAGAAAGATGCTTGCCGGATAGAGATGCGTGGCACAGGCTGGACAGAGTGTATTTGTCCGAAATGATCGAAGCCGAGGGTCCGCTGGGTCCGCAATGCTTTGGCCCGCGGATCATGAGGGAAGAACCGCCGGTGCGTAACTTCCAGTTGCCCCGTGACACAAGAACGTACGATGGCACCACTAAGCCGGAAGATTGGCTTGCGGACTATGTTACATCGGTCTATGTCGCTGGAGGTGGAGGAACCACCGCGGGCGGAGGAAATCGGCGCTGGGCGGTAAGATACATACCGTCAGTGCTGGTCGGACCGGCACGTATTTGGCTTAACAATTTGCCAAAGGGAAGCATAAACGGCTGGCTTGATTTTGAGGAAGCATTTGTGAGCAACTTCAGCAGTACATACCGGAGCCAAACAGACCGCAGCAGCTCGCTATGTGCTAGCAGCGCGAGAATGAAACAGACCGGGATTATTTGACCCAGTGGAACTCAACAAGAAACTCTTGCGAGGGTGTGATAGAAGCACAAGCAATTGCGTGGTTCTGCAATGGGTGCCGGAGAGGCTCACCGTTGTGGCAAAAGTTACAGAGAAGCATGCCAACCACTTTGGCGGAAGTGATCCGGCTGGCCGACAGTTATGCGTTGGGAGATCCAATGCAACCGGCAATCACGGGCGATCCACTGCCGAGAATCCCGCTACGCCAGGATCAGTACCGGAACAACCACCATAACAAAAGAAGGGAAGATTTTCCGGATAGAAGATACGGAATGCAACAAGTGGCCGCAGTGCAAGATAACGCCGGAGCCGGCGGAAGCCAGAGGCAAAAAACCGGAACGTAGCCATGGGCTGGTCAAAAGAAACAGTGGGTTGAGAAAAAATCTTGGCAAGATCAAGCAAAATACACCATGGAATCCGCTATGGACCAGCCGTGCCGTTGGCACACGCCAAACCCGGCTAAACCGGCAAACCACTTGACAAAAGATTGCTCCTGGACCAAGAGGTTGATGGAGAGAGGTGCGATGAAAATGCCAGAGACCAAGGCTTTGATGCATTGCCACCACCGCCACCGCTAACCGGCGCCAATGCGCAGCCGGTATTCGCTCAGCAGAACCGGCCGCAGCAGCAGCAAGGAGTTCATCAGGTGGTGCAGGATAACAATCGTCCTCCGCCCCCCACGCCGCAAGGCCGGAATGTTTACGATGAGCCAGATGTGTGCTGTGTGGTCTTTGTGACCGAACCGAGAGACCGGCAAAGTGTGCATCGTCGTTCCGTGGAAGTGAACGCGGTGATACCGGCAGTACCAAAATACATGCTGTGGTCTGAGCAAGAGATCGCTTGGTCGTTTAGAGATCATCCGAAAGTGATGCCTAATCCGGGAGGATATGCTCTGGTGGTGGATCCAATCATGCACGGGCCATCGTCGCGAGTCCGGTTCAGCAAAGTGCTAGTGGACAATGGTAGCAGCATAAACATCATGTACCGGCACACTATGCATACACTGGGCATAACACCAAACATGCTGGAGCCAACTCACACGACTTTCCATGGTATCGTTCCGGGATTGTCCTGCTCCCCGATGGGCAAGGTCCGGGTTGATGTGCTGTTCGGCGGACATGACAATTGTCGCGTTGAAAACATTCTGTTCGAAGTGGTTGATCTCGCTGGAAACTGCTTCTGCCGGATCAAATCTAGCCGAATCGCTGGTCATAGCGGAAGAAAAAAGGAGAATGCAAACCGCTGTGGCGCTGGCACAATCCTCCCAGCTGAACTTAGCGGCAATGAGCGGCCAGCTGGGTGCACCAACCTTCAAACCGACAAAGGAGATAAAGGACATCGTGCTGTACGCGGCTTACCCAGAGCGCACCGTTCACATCGGTGTCGGCCTGGGTGAGGCATAGGAAAGCGCGCTCGTCAACTTCCTCCGTGAGAATCGGAACATCTTCGCCTGGTCTACTGATGACTTGGTGGGTGTGCCGAGGGAGTTGGCTGAGCACTCTCTGAATGTCCGGAAGGACGCGAAGCCGGTGAGACAACCTTTACGCTGGTTTGCTGAAGATAGGAGGAAAGATCATTGGAAAGGTGACAAAGTTGCTGGTTTCCGGTTTCATTGTGGAAGTACTGCACACCGAGTGGCTGGCCAATCCGGTGCTGGTCGAGAAGAAGAAAGAAGAAGACCCCAAGGCTCCAAAGGTGTGGCGCATGTGCATTGACTACACCAACCTGAACAAGGCGTGCCCAAAAGATCCATTCCCACTACCACGGATTGATCAGGTGATTGATTCCACCGCTGGTTGTGAACTGTTGTCTTTTCTGGATGCTTATTCCGGTTTCCATCAAATTTCCCTAAAAAAGGAAGATCAAATAAAGACTGCGTTCATTACCCCGCACGGGGCTTATTTCTATGTCACTATGCCTTTTGGTTTGAGAAATGCTGGCGCAACATACCAGCGTTGTATGCAAAAATGCCTTCACGATCAAATCGGTAAAAATGTACAAGTCTATGTTGATGACGTCGTGATAAAAACGAAACTAAAAGATACTCTGATCGATGATCTGAGGCAGATTTTCGACAACTTGCGAAGGTTCCGGATGAAACTCAATCCGGCAAAATGCACTTTCGGCGTCCCTGCCGGAAAGCTACTCGGTTTCCTGGTCTCGAGCCACGGTATAGAGGTTAATCCGGTAAAAATTCGGGCCATCGAAAGGATGGACCTACCTCAATGCCTCAAAGACGTGCAAAAATTTACCGGAAGCCTGGCATCTTTAAGCCGGTTGGGAGAAAAAGCTTTGCCGCTATATGCCCTAATGAAAAAATCGGATACTTTCATCTGGACCCCGCAGGCAGACGCAGCGTTCAAGGAGTTAAAGAAAATGCTAGCCACAGCTTCGGTATTGGCTTCACCTTTGGAAAGGGAACCCATGTTGCTTTACATAGCAGCAATAAACCGGGTCGTAAGCGTTGTGGTTGTAGTAGAAAGAGAGGAGGAAGGAAAAGCCGTGCAGAGGCCGGTATACTACCTGAGCGACGTGCTCTCCCTCTCAAAGCAAAACTATCCGCACTTCCAAAAAATGACTTACGGCGTGTTCATGGCCGCCACTAAGCTCAAGCACTACTTCGAAGAGCATCCGATGAAGGTGGTGTCAGAGGCACCAATCATGGAAATCATGGGCAATAAAGATGCCAGTGGCCGGATCGCCAAATGGGCAACTCAGCTATCGCCTTACGTACTCGCCTACGCAAGGAGAGAAGCCATAAAATCGCAAGCGTTGGCGGATTTCTTGGTGGATTGGGCTGAGATGCAATACAAGCCGCCCAAACCGGAAGTGGACTATTGGAGGATGCACTTTGACGGGTCAAAACTCAAGGAAGGGCTTGGAGCAGGAGTGGTTCTCACCTCACCAAAAGGAGATCACTTGAGGTACGTGCTGCAAATACACTTCAGGGCATCAAACAATGTCGCTGAGTACGAGGCCTTAGTCCATGGGCTCAAGGTCGCAAAAGAAATCGGAGTACACCGGATCATTTGTTACGATGATTCGGATTTGGTGCTACAGCATTGTTCCGGAGATTGGGATGCGAAAGATGCCAACATGGCCGCATACCGGTTTCATGTGCAGAAGATTGCCAGATTCTTTGAAGGGTGCGAATTTCACCATGTACCGCGAGCAGAAAATGAAGCCGCAGACACACTGTCCAAGCTGGGCTCGTCAAGGCAAGAAATTCCTTCTGGAATAGCCTTGGCTCACCTGAGGAAACCGTCGATCAAACCGAGTCCGGAGTCTGAGTCAATTTTCGTACCGGAATCCCATGTTGTGCCAATGGCACTACAAGAAAAGTTGCCATGGCCGACGAAGTTGAAGTCGCGCCGTGGTTGCTGGTGTACCATGGCCGACGATTTTTGGTCCCTCCGTGGTGCATGTCAAAACTTTTTTTTTCTCGTTTTTGAGGCCACCTAGCCCGACGAAAGCGGCCAAAACGTCGCGTATGGTGGCCCGGGACGTGGTGCATCTCGAAATCTCGGGTTCGCCGGCCGAGTCAACGCAAATCCGCACCGCCGAGGGATGTAGGGCCCAGATGGCAGCCTCTCTGGCATTGTTTTTTTTCTCGATCGCGCCATCTCGTTCAACGTTCTCCGATCGAGCTGTTTACGATGCAGGATCATGGGTCCCGCATGTCATCCTCTATGAACCAAAATTCTTTCTATTCTTGGATTTTTTTGACCCCCTGATTTCTGGCTACTTCCTTTTTCTTTTGATCCCTTGCCGCCTTGGAAACGTTGCGACCGCTGCTGCTAAATGGGACCCGCATGTCATCCTCTATGTGCAATCAACTTTCTTTTCTTGGAGTTTTTTTGGCACCTCAAATTTGGTCACTTGCCTTTTTCTTTCGATCCCCGCCGCCTCTCAAACGGTGATACCGCTGTCACTAGCTCGGGACCCGCATGTCATCCTCTATGTACTATAAAACTTTCTTTTATTGAATTATTTTTGGCACCTCATATTTGGTCACTTACCTTTTTCTTTCGATCCCCCGCCGCCTCTCAAACGGTGATACCGCTGCTGCTAAATGGGACCCGCATGTCATCCTCTATGTACTATAAAACTTTCTTTTCTTGAATTATTTTTGGCTCCTCAAATTTGGTCACTTGCCTTTTTCTTTCGATCCCCTGCCGCCTCTCAAACGGTGATACCGCTGCTGCTAAATGGGACCCGCATGTCATCCTCTACGTACAATAAAGTTTCTTTTCTTGG
>NC_061512.1:263907661-263964553 GCF_022539505.1 Lolium rigidum | reverse complement strand
TGGTTCGGGTCTTATTCGAAGACTTGGAGACCAACTCTTGGGGATCCACCTATATAATGAGGGGCCAAGGGAGGGGGCCGGCGACCCCAAGACCACAACCTGGCCGCCCCCCTTGAGTGGCCGGCCACCTCCTCCCAAACCCTAGCCGCCCCCTCTCCTCCATAGCTCCCGCGTGCTTTAGCGAAGCTCCGCCGGAGTTCTCCACCGCCACCGACACCATGCCGTCGTGCTATCGGATTCAAGAGGAGCTACTACTTCTGCTGCCCGCTGGAACGGGAGGTGGACGTCGTCTTCATCAACAACCGAACGTGTGACCGAGTACGGAGGTGCTGCCCGTTCGTGGCGCCGGAACCGATCGTGATCAAGATCTTCTACGCGCTTTTGCAAGCTGCAAGTGAACGTCTACCGCAGCAACAAGAGCCTCATCTTGTAGGCTTTGGAATCTCTTCAAGGGTGAGACTCGATACCCCCTCGTTGCTACCATCTTCTAGATTGCATCTTGGCTTGGATTGCGTGTTCGCGGTAGGATTTTTTTTTGTTTTCTATGCAACGTTATCCTACATCTAGATCCTTCACAAGTTTCTCATGATCAACCTCAAATTGGGCCTTTTCCCTTTTAAGCACTTTAGACTTAGCCCTAGCAAGATCTCTAGCTTTAGTGAGCTTGTTAATTTTATCTTGAGGCTCTTCAAGAGTTTCTAGCCTCTCCTCAAGAGAAGCTATAGTTTCTTGACTTTCCTCAAGAGCATTTTTAAGAGCATGGATTTCGAGAGAGTCTTCTCTCTCTATTTGACCCTTTTTCTCAAGCATATCACTTTGTTGAGCTAAACGAACCATGAGGTTTGAAACATGCTTTTTAGTGTTACCTTGTAGGTTGAGAATGAAATCATCAAAATCTAGCATTTCTTGTTTCACTTTTAGACTAGCATCATCAACCCCTAGATCACTAGATATGTTAGGCATAGAGGGACTAGGAGATGATACCTCGGAGGATTGAGCCATGAGGCAACTTTCTTCCTCCACATGAATGACCTCATTGGGGGATTCACTTGGTGATGAAGAGTTAGTGGAGAGGGAGGCAAGAGCGACCAATCCATTAGAGGTTGCATCTTCTTCATCATCAACATCATCATCTCCGGAGGTATACTCTTCTTGAGTTGATAGCACAATAGGTGTGTCCAAGGAGGACCTTGCCATGAAGCAATGTGCATTCTTGATATGAGGGTTCTCATTGGGAGATTCAAAGAGAGATGAAGAGGGTATGTTGGTGGTGACGATGGCGGCCAATTCCTTTGAGCTTTCTTCATCTTCATCACCACTAGAACTTTCAACTTCATCGGATGAATATTCTTCCCTTGTTACTAGCACAACTCTTGAGGGCTGATGTCTACGGGAGCTTCTATTCTTGTAGACAGTGTTGGGCCTCCAAGAGCAGAGGTTTGTAGAACAGCAGCAAGTTTCCCTTAAGTGGATCACCCAAGGTTTATCGATCTCAGGGAGGAAGAGGTCAAAGATATCCCTCTCAAGCAACCACCGCAACCACAAAGCAAGAAGTCTCTTGTGTCCCCAACACACCTAATACACTTGTCAGATGTAAAGGTGCACTAGTTCGGCGAAGAGATAGTGAGATGCAAGTAATATGGATGAGTATGAGTGGTAATAGTAATCTGAATAAAATATGGCAGCGAGTAAACATGCGGCAAAACAGATAAACAAACGGAGATTCGATGCTTGGAAGCAAGGCCTAGGGATCCTGCTTTCACTAGTGGAAACTCTCAACAATGATCACATAATAGGACTACTCTACACCCTCTTGTTGGATGATGAACACCACTAATTGTGTAGGATTACACGAACCCTCAATGCCGGAGTTAACAAGCTCCACAATATTCAATGTTCATATTTAAATAACCTTAGAGTGCAAGATAGATCAACACAATTACACCGAGTACTAACATAGCATGCACACTTTCAACATCAGCTATGAAAGGGGAATAGATTGCATCAATACCATCATAGTAATAGTTAACTTCATAATCTACAAGAGATCACAATCATAGCATATACCAAGTACTCCATGATGCACACACTGCCAACATTACATCATGGAGGAGGAATAGACTACTTTAATAACATCACTAGAGTAGCACATAGATGATATTCTACTAGATCACAAAGAGAGAGATATGAACCACATAGCTACGGCGGAGCCCTCGGCCCTGGGGTGAATTACTCCCTCCCGGTCATGGAGGCAGCGATGGCGGTGAAGATGGCGGTGGAGACGGCGGTGGAGATGGCTCCGGGGGCAATTCCCCGTCCGGCAGGGTGCCGGAACAGAGACTTCTGTCCCCCGAATTGGAGTTTCGCGATGTGGCGGCGCCCCTGGAGTCTTTCTGGAGTTTCGTCTTTTCTGTCGATGTTTTTAGGTCAGGGACGCTTATATAGGCCGAGAGTCGGAGTCGGAGGGGCCACGGGGTGGCGCCACCATAGGGGGGCGCGCCCCCCCTTGGGCCGCGCCGCCCTGTGGTGTGGGGCCCCCACGGCACCCCTCGACTTTTCTCCGGTGCTCCGGAAGCTTCCGGGAATTATAAGGCATTCGGTCTTGATTTCGTCCGATTCCGAAAATATTTCTTTACTAGGATTTCTGAAACCAAAAACAGCAGAAAACAGCAACTGGCCTTTCGGCATCTCGTCAATAGGTTAGTTCCAGAAAACGCATAAAAACGATATAAAGTATGAACAAAACATGTTGGTATTGCCATAAAACAAGCATGGAACATCAGAAATTATAGATACGTTGGAGACGTATCAAGGACCTCTTGCCCTTCTTGGTCTTGTTGTTGTAGAACTTCTTGTTGGGGGCTTTTGAATATTTGCCCTTTGTGTCTTTGCTCTTGTCCTTGGGAATGAGCCTCCCATTATGAAGCTCTCTATTCTCATAGGGGCATTCGGCAATGAAGTGGCGCTTGTCATCACAATTGTAGCATGATCTTGTCTTTGGACCAAAGCTAGTGAACCCACTTTTGTTGTTCCTCTTGATGTTGTCTTCCTTGGCCTTGGAGGGATCAACCCAAAAGGATTTTGCATGGAAGGCCATGTGATCATGGTAGTGGCATTGAAAATCTTCCGGATAGGACATACTCCAAGATGCCCTATAAGATTCTTGAGGAATCACTTCTTCAACGGAGTTGACCACCAAGGCAAGGTTGGAACCTTTTGCCATCCCAAGAGCACGATTGCGAGAATCATGAGAGGTTTCCTCAAGCACCTTGAGAGCTTGCATCTCGTGCACGACTTGTTGAGAGGTGAGAGAGGAATAGCATTCCCTCCCCACAAGAGTCTTGACATCAATGGGTACAAATGGCATCATGCATTCAATGTACTTCTCCTTGATCCAAGTGTCATTGATGTGGGTGGCACCAATAAGCCGGAAGGCATCGGCAACGGTGAGAAGTCTTCCATACATGACTTCATGATCTTCATCCGGTAGCCTCATGAACCCTTCGGCTTTATTCTTAAGAGCATTATACTTGTTCCTCCTTGTGCTCTCACTTCCAATGCAACTAGCGGCCAAGCCATCCCAAGCTTCCTTGGCGGCGGTGTAGTTCCGGACACGATGCAATTCCGGTGTCCCCACACTAGTTTGAATCATGTGTAAGGCGGTGTTGTTGAGTTGACTATCAATCGCTTCTCTTCTAGTCAACTTGTCGGGGTTGTATGGCTTGAAGCCCTCCAAGATGATTCTCCATAGTTCATTGGAGGCACTACAAACATGAGAGCGGAACTCAAATTGCCAAGTATCGAAATTATCAATAGAAAACTTAGGTGGGTCGCCCCGAATGTTCAAATGGGGATGGGGAACCAGGTATATCGGGAGATAGGAAAGGTGGAGCTACTCGATTGTAGCTTTCACCTCCACTAGTTCCCCTAGGAGATGTGATAGTGTTTAAGTTATCACCTTCCACGGGTTTGGTAGATGAGGGTAAGTCCGAAGCATCTCCCTCATCTAACGCACCCGTGTCTTTTACCTCTACACTAGGAGCCTTGGGAAGGGCCGGAGCCAAAAGCTCGGCAATCATCTTTTTCATGCTTTCCATTTGGGCTTCCATGGAGGACTTCAACGAATTGAAGTCTTCAATGGAGACCGTCTTGGCGACCCCTTCCGAGGACTGCTCGTCCGGCATACTCTTAGGCGGTTAAGCCCGAAATAAGAGCCGAGGCTCTGATACCAATTGAAAAGGATCGTATGCCGCACCTAGAGGGGGGGTGAATAGGTGCTAACCAATTTTTAGTTCTTTTTCAACTTAGGCTTGACACAAAGGTAAATTCTCTAGATATGCACCTAAGTGAATTTACCTATATGACAAGGATATCAACTAAGCAAGATATAGCTAAGCAATAAGAGATAGAATGGGATAGAGGTAACCGAGAGTGGAGCACGCGATGACACGGAGATGATTCCCGTAGTTCTCTTCCTTTGCAAGAAGGTACGTCTACGTTTGGAGGAGTGTGGTTGCTACGCAAGCCAAACCAACAGCCACGAAGGCTTCACTCAGATCTCCTGTGAGCAACGCCACGAAGGCCTAGCCCACTTCCACTAAGGGATTTCCTCGAGGCGGAAACCGGGCCTTTACAAAGTTCTTGGGGCACACATCCACAACCAAATTGGAGGCTCCCAAATCTGTAACAACACAACAAATCAACAAGCATACATCAACAACAACAACTAGGGATCCAAAGAGGAACACTAGCAAGGGGGCCCTCAAGCATAAGAGGGGAAATGAAAACGCTTCGGTGAGGATGTAGATCGGGGTCTTCTCCTTCGATTCTCCAAAGCACAAGTGATTTGGGTGGTTGAGGAGGAGATCCGGCTATTTTGGTGTTCTTGGTGGCTCAGCAATGGAGGATGAAGATCTTAGGGTTTGAGCAAGCTTCCAAGGTAGGTGAAGGGGGTTTTTATACCCCACCTACTTTTCTTCCCGTTGGAGGTGAAACGCCGGCAGTGCCGGCCTTGAGACGCCGGCAGTGCCGACCACTTTTCTGAAACTGCAGATCGACAGTCAGGCCGGCAGTGCCGGGCCGAAAACACCGGCAGTGCCGGGGTGTACACACCGGCAGTGCCGGGGTGTACACACCGGCAGTGCCGGCCCGGAGTTGCCGGCAGTGCCGGCCATGGTCAGGTTTCAGCTTCTTCCTCCTTTTCTTTTCTTCCTTTTTGAGTGGGTCGAGATTTTCCATGGTATCTTTTCCATAACTGTAAACCACTTAGCACACGGTTAAATTGTCACCGGTGTTGTTAACAAACACACAAAACTTAGAGATCATGAAATGTTCTTTCACATATTCCTCTCTGACCCCCTCTTCTTCAACCTTTGGAGATCAGATCGAGATCTAGGCCGGTTCTCACCATCTTACCACCTTCTAAGTAGTGCACTCGCTTGGCGAGGCATCAATACCACTCCAAGGTAGGATGTAGGGGTTTTACCTCACCACGAGGGCCTTGAACCTGGGTAACACCGTGCCCCTCTCGGTCGTGCCGTCTCCGCCATCCTCTGTCGTCGTCGTGTTGAAGGTGGCTTGAAGTGTTTCCTTTCGAGACACGAAACCCCGACACGCTCGGTGTGTGGTGTGACTACCGCATCTTGGGGTGAGGCCTTTGTGGCGTTGGTGTGCATCGTGCAACCACACCTCAAGGTGAGGTCTCTTGTGGTGTTTGGGAGCACTAAGCCACCGCACCTCTCCAATGGAGATTAACACTCGCAAGATTGTGAACTTCGAGATAGATCATCATCTCCGCGTGCCTCGGTTATCTCTATACCCGAGCTCTTTACTTATGCGCTTTACTTTGTGATAGCCTTAGTGCTTGAAGTTATATATATTTCTATCACATATTTGCTTGTTTTTCTTAGCATAAATTGTTGGTTCACATAGGTGAACCATACTATATAGGTTTTGGGCTTGACAAAGAAAACACTAGCTTTATTCCGCATTTATTAAGCTCATCTCATAAAAGTTTTAACCGCCTATTCAGCCCCCCTCTAGGTGGCACCAGTGTCCTTTCAACAATGCTTGCAACTCATCCTCGAAGTTGATCTTCATGGACGAATGTTGATTTATATGACATTGGAAGACATCGAAGTGTTCAATAACATTGCTGCCATCACGGTACTCAAGCTTTTCAAGCCTTTTGATTATTGTGGCCTTGTTCATAGTTGTCTTCCTCTTATACATTGAATCCAACTTCTGCCACGTCTCATATGCATTGGTGTCGTTTGCAACCTGGTGAAATATATTGTGGTTGATGTACAATCTAATCATACTTACTGCATTCTGGTTCAGAACTCTCCATTCTTCTTCCATGACACCATCCGATAACTTGTATTTCACAATTGGCTGGCTACAAATCCTTCCAATAAAGGATGTCTTCCATCATGGGCTTCCATCATGAGTAATTGCAAGAATCAAGTTTTATCATGCCACTTGCGGTGGCGCCTTCTTCGAAAGCCATTGTGAGCATCAACCTATGAGAAACCTTGAGCTCTGATACCACTTTGTTGAGAATTAGCACACTCAAACATGGGATGAAAATACGTAGCGGAATAAGATGTATAATTTAGCACCACTCGTGCCCGAACTCCACGGATCATTGCTCTATCACGGAAGGAAACATATGCATCAACCATATATGGAAGAATAAGATATGCCCCAACAGAGGACAAGTCATGGGTGCTCTCAGCACACAGCACACGGTTAGCTGATTTCTGTGAGTAGGGAGGACAATTCCAATGTTCTCTCTTAGAACATAGGTGCAGCAGCAAACAAATCAACACACAGAGACACTAGTCCTTTTTACGTGGAAAACCTCTTAACTTGAAAGGAAAAAACCACGGGCCGAAACCACCCAAATATTCTTCCACTATTATTAAATAGGAATACAACAAGTTCTTCTCTAGAGAGCACTAGAAGATCTCAAGCATCAAGATACATGTCGATCTTGGATGTCACTACAACATTTGTGCACAAGAGCTAGGGATTGGAGCACCCTCACAAAAGATGGTGGAACAACAGCTTGAAAGAGACAAGGATGCAGATGTGGTCTTCACAACCTTGTGGGCAAGGCCTGTCGCTTGATTAGCTTCTTACTTTAATTTTCTATCTTTCCCTTCTCTCTTGGTTTTCTTCTCCAATGGCTATCCTGGATTTTCGTCACTCTACTGAGTGGTTGCTAGATGGGAGGCTTATCCTCTCCCTTCACTCATGTGCAATATTTTAAATGATCCTTGGTCATAACCCTAATGGCTAGTGGGCTCTTGCACCTATTTGAGCCGTTTGAAAGGCTCCAATAGGCTATCTTCTCACAGCTCATATGAGAAGGATGCCCAACACTGAGCCACCAAGGTTATCCACAGCTTGTTGTCTTCTAGACTGTATGCACTTATCCATGGCTGGACACCAAGGTGGATGAGGAGGGCAGGCGCCCATAGGACCTTCAAGGTGCTGCTCTCCCCATCCCAACTCTACTTTCGTCGATTGAAGAAGGTGGCAAGGACGTAGATCACCAAGGCAGCACTACATATGTAGGATATTTTATACTTTATCATACTTTTTTTAATCCTCTGTTATTTGTCATGTAACCACCACATGTCAGTGACAATGATAGGTAGTGATCATGTAGAAAATAATAGAGATGTAAAAAATGTGGCAAATTATAAAATGCCCCAAAAAGTAAAGGACATACTGGATGAAGCAACTGCCCAGGACGATGGTACACATCTGCCACTCCTCCCACCATTGTATAGCACTTGAGAGACTCGTGCATGCACTGCTTCTGCTTCCTGGTCCGCTTGAACTATGTAGTATTTTTTTATTTCTCTAGGATCAAAGATGAGACTGAAATCTCTAAATCGTTCTTTAATAAGGGTCATGCTGTGAATTGTGTTCAATGTAAATGGGCTGCAACCCAATAAGACAGCCCATGTAGTCTACAATTCCTGAAATCTCAAGGCCCATCACGTTGGCTGCTTGGGACAGCCTTGGGGGACAAAGTTTAGTCCCACATTGCTAGTTGGGAGAGAGTTGGAGTGGTATATAAGGGTTGTTGTTCTAGTCCTTCCAAATGTGTGAGAATAGAAGGAGCCCTCGCGCACTCCTCCTCCTCTGCCCGCCCCGCCTTGGCTCAGCTCGTCTCGTCACGTACGCACGTCGCGTTTCGTGACTCGAGTTCGAGTTCGAGACACACTCAAGGAAGCCTAAATTTTTGCTTGGTGCACCAACTGAGTTGGGTACGTGTCGACCTGGATGTGCATGCTCGCCGCGTGTCCCTGGCTTCCTACGCGTGGCAACGCGGTCGGGTTGGCTCTCCTCCCAGGCTATACAAGGAGACATATCAGATCTGGAGCTCCAACTCTCAGAACTCTCTAGTTCGTCTCTCTCACGAAGTTCCTTTTGCTACGCTACTCTCTAGTGTTCCCCATCTCGGCGACTGCATGCACAGCCGCCCGGGAGAGCAGGCCTCCGAAACCCCATCCGTTCAGATCCTGCACCGGGAGACGGGCGATAAGGTTTTTGGGGAGCGTCTCGGCGCGACTGCTCCCTTTTGTCCGTGCTCTTCTTCCCCGGTTCGACTGCTTCATCGATGACTCCGACTACACCATGGGCGACATCAATAATTCTCATGGTGGTGGTGCTGCTGGTGCGACCTTCCCGGTCGCGATGTACGTGCTTTTCCTCTCCTATCTTGCACTGCGACTTGTTCCATGTTCAGATCTGATGTATGTGCTTAGTCTGATGTGTGTGGTTAAGTATGCTTGTGTATCCGTAATGTTGCTTTCGGTAATTAAACTCACACTGAAATTGCCTAATAATCTAAGAATCCAAAAACCTTATATGTTTTGCTGCTGCGCTCAAACCGAGCCCGTTTACGGGTTCTCATTTCAAGAGATGGCAGAATAAGACTCTCTTGTGGCTCACTTCTATGGGCGTGCACCGATTTGCGGAAGGTACTCCTAGAGATCCGCTTACTCCTGAAGAGGATAAATCGTTCGGGGATGCCACCGTAATCTTTGTGGGTGCCGTCCTAAGTGTGCTTGGAGACAAGTTGGTTGATGCTTATTTGCACATCCGGAATGGGAAGGAACTGTGGGATGCACTGGACGCTAAGTTTGGTGTTGTTGATGCCGGAGGTGAACTGTATGCTATGGAGCAGTTCAATGACTACAGAATGGTTGAGAACCGATCTGTAGTAGAACAGGCTCATGAGATACAGATCATGGCAAAGGAACTTGAGCTCCTCAAGTGTGTGCTACTGGACAAGTTTGTAGCGGGATGCATTGTCGCTAAGCTTCCCCATTGGCTCATAAAAGTTCTGCCTGCAGGCCCTTAGCTGTTCTACTGATGCGGGTTTCTTGCACGTGGATAGAAATTTTTCACAAACATATCCTCGAAAGTTTCCAGCTGTCGATGGATCCTGCTGGTAGCTTTTTTATCCATGACCTTGCGGCTCCGCTTAGGTGGACCTTGATGCTCTGCATGGCAGTTGCTTTGGTTCCACCTAACAACTTCACTGTCTCCAGGTAGTCGACTAACCAGTCCTCAGGATCTTGCAAACCATCATTTTTTTTGTAATTGTCGGGTAATTTAAACTCAGACGGAACCCGAGTTTTGCGAACTCGTCGAGTGAAGCAAGGAAGTCCACACATCTCTTCCTCATCTACTTCTGGTGAGTGTCGGCGTTCCCTCCTTTCTTGGCGTGCTCTATCGACTCGTGCTTGCGTTGTTGTGTCTCTCGCGTCACCTGTCCTTGGAGGATCTTGTGTTACCATAGCGGGTCGAGGACTATTTCGCCTTGGGGCACCTTCAGGTGGTGCGCTTGTACTTGCGAACGTTGTTCCCATGGCTCCAACTCCTGCCATAGCTATGTTGTACAACGCTTCTCTTGGATCTCCAGGAGGTGGCCTAGATGCCAATATATAGGCTTGAGTCGCCATATATCCGGCTTCCGGTGTTTTGGGGATGATATTTCCTCTTGTATCTATCGACATAAAGGACATGTCAAGGTTTTGGATCAGATCCTCCCGCTCACCTTCGGGTATATGCGCCAATCGAGATCTTCCTCTATCACGTGCTGCTCTATGGTTATCTCCCGAAGTTCCTGATTGTCGACTTAACTCAGCTCTTCGCCTGCTCGAGGCGGAGGCTACAACTTTTCTTTGCTCGAGTATCACCCTTTGTTTTTCCAACTCTCGGTTAGCACGTGCGAGTCTATATTGATATGCTTGCAGCTCTTCCACCGTAGCCGTGGTGGTCATCGGCTCTGTGCCGTTCATGGCTCTTGATGCTCTGTCCCAAGCTGCTTGCGAAAGTTGTAATTTCTGGCGAGGCGTAGGCCCGACGTACTAGCCTCCCAATCCTCGCGTGAGGTCAGCGGGATCGATGTATGGATTTCCCAAATCATCGAAAGCCTCTGATGCTTCATCCTCTTGGCGACTCGACTCGTCGATTGCACAGACTTGGTGGTATGTTGGCATTGTGTGTTCATCTTCGGGGTCGGTGACACCGTCGTAACGATTGGAGAAGACCTCCCGAATAGAAGTAGATTTGTCGATGAAGTTAAAGTTGTTGATGCTTTCAGAGTCGTTGTCCAGATCGGAGTCCGTGAACGACCCGAAAGACATCCCGCCGAACAGATTGGCGAGATCTCCGCCGGCAGCGGGCTTGACGTAGCTTGCCGATGAAGTTTCCTCGTCGCCTGACTTGATTGACGAAGATGATCCCGAGAAATCGGAACCAACCGCTAACGGTCCCAAACAAATCGGTGCCGCTAGGCGATGTGATCCTTCTCTCCCGACGCAGAAGTGGAAACTTCCGAACGTCGTCTCCATTGGCTCCTCCAGATAGGCATATGCATCCACACGGGCGGGAGGGTGAGGAACAAAATCAACGAGACCAGTTTTGATCTGTTTACCTCTGTCCATCGCGTTGCTTGCCACCGAAGATGTCGACGATGTTGAACGTGCCATCGAGATCAGCTCCTTGTCGCCTCTAATTCCCATAGACGACACCAATTGACAAGGTATCAACTTGTCAATGCCTACAAGTTGTAGACTAGGGTTTCGTGGAAAGTAGAGGGCAAGTAGATCTCGAAGGTTTCAGTCGAAAAGGTGCTCGACTGCTAAAAGCTAGGGTTGTGTTGACAATGAAATCGATCATTTCTTTCTCCCTCGACTCCCCCTTATGTAGGAGGCGGAGCCGAAGGTTTCGTGATGTACAAGTTACAAACAGCGGGAGACTCTTTGAGTTCGTCCCGTATAATTTCAAGTCTCTATTCCTATTATATCTCTATCTTCCATATCGACGCTTTATTGGGCTTCCGGGCTTTGTAATCTTCGGGTTGTGGGCCTTCAGTAAACCCCGGGTACTTCTTCGGTAGGTCCAGATCGGCGGGATGAAATTGAAGTTGTCGATGCTTTCAGAGTCGTTGTCCAGATCGGAGTCCGTGAACGACCCGAAAGACATCCCGTCGAACAGATTGGCGAGATCTCCGCCGGCGGCGGGCTTGACGTAGCTTGCCGACGAAGTTTCCTCGTCGTCTGACTTGATTGACGAAGATGATCCCGAGAAATCGGAACCAACCGCTAACGGTCCCGAACGAATCGGTGCCGCTAGGCGATGTGATCCTTCTCTCCCGACGCAGAAGTGGAAACTTCCGAACGTCGTCTCCATTGGCTCCTCCAGATAGGCATATGCATCCACACGGGCGGGAGGGTGAGGAACAAAATCAACGAGACCAGTTTTGATCTGTTTACCTCTGTCCATCGTGTTGCTTGCCACCGAAGATGTGGACGATGTTGAACGTGCCATCGAGATCAGCTCCTTGTCGCCTCTAATTCCCATAGACGGCGCCAGTTGACAAGGTATCAACTTGTCAGTGCCTACAAGTTGTAGACTAGGGTTTCGTGGAAAGTAGAGGGCAAGTAGATCTCGAAGGTTTCAGTCGAAAAGGTGCTCGACTGCTAAAAGATGAAATCGATCATTTCTTTCTCCCTCGACTCCCCCTTATGTAGGAGGCGGAGCCGAGGGTTTCGTGATGTACAAGTTACAAACAGCGGGAGACTCTTTGAGTTCGTCCCGTATAATTTCAAGTCTCTATTCTAATATATCTCTATCTTCCATATCGACGCTTTATTGGGCTTCCGGGCTTTGTAATCTTCGGGTCGTGGGCCTTCAGTAAACCCCGGGTACCTTCTTCGGGAGGTCCATTGGGGATGCGTATGTCAGTAGCCAACTAGCTTCCAATAACTCCTAGCCTTCTTGAATCCCAGACGAGCGTCCAGCGCGGCATAGCGCACTTGCTCGTAGCTTAATGGAACATTGGCCCACCCAAATATGAGTTCATCTTCTTTTCCTTGTGTGGCATCCTTCTTCTTGTACTTCTTCCTCTTCTTCTTCTCAAGATTTTTCTTGATGATAGAATTCGCCAGATCATATAGACTGGCAGGGTGATCAATTCCCGTGGCTGGCCGCGCCGGCGCCGGCGGCTCAGATTCCCGCATGACGCTCGATTTCGACGCCGGCCAGTAATGGCGGCGCGACGATCGGCTTCCGCGGGAACGAAGCGTTTGACTTTAAGTCCCGGCGCGTGTCACCAGCCGGGATTAAAGGGGTACCACATGCGCAGCGTGCCGCAAAACCCTTTAGTCCCGATTTGGGATACAAACCGGGACAAATGGGTCCTAACGAACCGAAACCTATGGATGCCGTACGATTGGGTGGATTCGAGACGACGTGGTCAGGCCTTTGGTCCCGGCCCAGGACACCGCCGGAACCAAAGGGGCCTGACGAAAGGTCTGTTTTCTACTAGTGTACCTCTGTACGTACTAGAGTGTACAGATTTTTTCTGTATGTTTTATATTTTGTACATGAGAAATTTGTGTGCTTTTTGTGCCTTTGAACATAGAATTTTTTTTTTTGCATTTGTATACGCTTATGTACATAATTTATAAAATGTTTGAAATGCAAATTTGAATAATTCTCTATCGCAGTACCAATGAAAAGTTAATTTGTATGCCTCGTGACTTCAATTTCATCCCCTGTTGCAACAAACGGGCATGCTTCCTATCTTCAATTTAGAACGCGACAAGTGTTGTAAGCAATCACCCTCAACTCAACTGATAGAGGGGCGCAGACAACAGCTTGCCTTCGGGTCGCACTAGTGTATGTAGTCGTCGCTACGTGGTCCGAATACCACTTTGTAATTTTCATTATTTTGGTGAACATTTGTACAACTGTTAATGATTATTAATAAATCGGTGGATTTTTCATAAAAAAGGTATTTCTACATAACAACAAAAAAATGATCAATTTTTATAAATGAGAAAATCATTTTTTGTTTTTTCGATAAAGTGCATTTTATTATTTAAAATATTTAAAAATTATACTCGGTCCCTGCATAACTAGGATGCACACATCCGCACACCACACACACTACGTCCAACAAAAAGTACGATACATGAGACATGATGAAACTGCATGAACTCCTAAGACGGGTGAAGGACCAATCCTAAGATTATGTTGCCACCTATGTTAGATAAAAAGTTCCTTCGCCGTGTTCTCGAACCATGCATATAGACAACTTCGTAAGTAAGGTCACGATTATCCATACGCTGAAGAGAAGATTTTTTATCGTCAAACACTACCGTTTCTACATAACCATAATGACCAAATAACGGGCAAATGCTTCCACCCGAATAAGTACCTTAAACCTATGTTGGATCAATTTTTTGTAGTACCAAAGAATACGAAGTTCATCATGTAAAAAAGAGAATACGTGTTATTATCAGATGAACCGACCTCGCCCCTAGCTAGTCACGGAGAATCGGAGATTGAATCTGTAAACCCCGTGAGACCCGGCCGGAAACGCGCGGTGCAAGTTTGTTGTTAATCAAAGTCCGAGTAGGAGATCCATATATATACAGGTAGATCAAATCAACGGAACCCTAACCCGACTCGTGACGGCCGTCATGGCCACAATATAATGATAGAGATCCAGCCACCAGACCCTCGATCCATCGCCAACAAGAACCACCTCCAGCCCGTTGTATCGTGCGCACGTCCGAGATCGATCAGCTCGCCGATCTCGCTCGCACGCACAGAGCAGCAATAATGGCGTCCGGCGAGAACAACGAGGAGGAGTACTACAGCAGCCCGGAGGAGGCGGAGGACGACGACGAGAAGATGAGCTACCGTTCCGCCTCCAACGACAGCGATCCCGGCGAGAGCGACGGTGATGAATCCATGGGGTACAATGACGATGATGATGACTATGGTGAAGAGGACGAGTCGGTGGAGGAGGAGGAAGGAGTCATGGAGGAGCGGAGGGAGCGGGAGGAGCGGTACGCGGTGCTTACCATGGACGCGGTGCGCGCGCGGCAGGAGGAGCACGCGGCGAGGGTGGCCGACCTGGTCGCGCTCACGCCGGCGCTGGCCGCCGCCGTGTTGCGCCACTTCAAGTGGAGCGCCGCGGCCGTCGAGGACGGGTGGTTCGCCAACGAGCAGCGCGTCCGCGACGCCGTCGGCCTGCCCCAGTACTCGTGCTCCGGCGTGTCCGCCAACGCCGCGCCGCTGACCTGCGCCATATGCTTCGACGTCCACCCCGCCGGCGCCATGCGGTCCGCCGGGTGCCAGGCCCACTTCTACTGCTGCGGTTGTTGGAGCGGCTACGTGCGTGCGGCGGTGGAGGACGGCGCCCGCTGCCTGTCGATACGGTGCCCTGACACGTCCTGCTCCGCCGCCGTCGTGCAGGACCTGGTCGACGACGTCGCCGACCCCGACGATGCGCGCCGGTACGCCGAGTTCCTGGCCCGGTCGTACGTGGAAGAAAGCAAGAAGCTCCGGTGGTGCCCGGCGCCCGGGTGCGACCACGCCGTGGAGTTTCTGGATGGTGAGCGGTGCACGGTGCAGCTGGACGCGGACTGCATGTGCGGCTACGGTTTCTGCCTCGGCTGCGGCGAGGAGGCGCACCGGCCCGTGTCCTGCGACACGGTGCGGGCGTGGCTGGTGAAGAACGGGTCGGACTCGGAGACGGCCAACTGGGTGCTGGCCAACACGAAGCACTGCCCGGAGTGCCGCCGGCCCATCGAGAAGAACCAGGGGTGCATGCACATGACGTGCTCGCCGCCCTGCCGGCACGAGTTCTGCTGGCTCTGCCTCGGCTCCTGGAAGAACCATAACAGCAACAACGGCGGGTTCTACCAGTGCAACAGGTACCAGGCGGCCAAGCGGGAGGGCAAGTTCAGCGCGGAGGAGGTCCGGCGCCAGCAGGCCCAGGCCTCGGTGGACCGGTACCTGCACTACTACGAGCGGTGGGCGGCGCACGAGCGGTCGCGGAGCAAGGCGCTGGACGACCTGGCGGCGCTGGGCTCGGCGGAGACCGGGAAGATGGAGGAGGTCGCGGCGGCGTTCGGGGTGCTGGAGACGGAGATGGACTTCCTCAAGGACGCGTACCGGCAGGTGGCCGAGTGCCGCCGGATGCTGCGCTGGACCTACGCATTCGGCTTCTTCGTGGAGGAGCCGGCCAAGCTGCAGCTGTTCCAGATGCTGCAGACCGACGCCGAGACCTCGCTCGAGCGCCTGCACGGCTGCGCCGAGAAGGAGAGGGTGGACATCGTCGCCACTGCCACCGCCACCGTGTACAGCGACAGCGGCGACCTCGTCCCCCAGGCGCCCGCCCCGGAGCACTACGCCAAGTACAGGGAGAAGCTGTCGAGGCTGACGATGGTGACCAGGGACCACTTCGAGAACCTGGCTAGAGCCTTCCGGGACGGCCTCTCGGAGGTCGACACCACGGCGGCCGCCGCCAATGCCATCGCCAATGCCGCCAAGGCCGCTGAGAAGGCCGCCGAACGCGCCGACCCTGTCGCTTCTACACGTTTCTTGTTTACTGATGAAGAAGATGAAGATTGATTGTAGGCTGTAGCTATGGTTTTGCTGTGGACATGTGTAATTCAGCGTCTAGATTTAATACAGAAGAAAATGCACAATGTATGGCGTCAATGTTCAGAAAATCATTTTTTTTTGCCTTCATGGGACAAAGTGTTCTTCCAATGGAAACCTGCTACCTTCAAGATTTAGTGCCGCTTTCTTATTGAGCCTTGGGTGGTTGTCATCGCACCGTAAAAAGAAGGTGTGCCTACATCTCAGTTGACTGAGATTTTCTTAAGTCTCAGTCAACTCAGAAAAGTGCAACTACAGTTCAAAGAAAAGTGCAACTCGATTCAGTTGCACATTTCTGTCAGAAAAGTGCAATTGCACTTTTTTAACAAGTGCAACTCAAAGCACATTTTTGTAAGTGATTTAGACTTAAGAAAATCTCATTTGACTGAGATATAGCAAAACCGTAAAAAGAATGGTGTTCTTTTTGACTGAAATCGTATACTCTCCTATTGTAAATTATTTGTCGTAGATACTTGCGTAGATACGTAATATCTAGACGCATTTTAATGTATAAATAAATATGAATCTAGATAAATCTGGGATATCTAATTCTTCTAGAGGGAGTACTATGTCACTATCAATAAACATGTTCGGACATATTTAAACCTATGTAGAGTGAAATAGAGGGAAGAGCGTAGTGGTGCACACAATGTATTGCGTCAATGTTCAGAAAATTATTTTTTTGCCTTCAGAAAAGCTAGACGCGGAGAATGGCATGGAAGCTGAGAACTGATGATTGGCAATGGAGTTATGAGTCCTGGTGGTGGTGAAGTGAGGCTGGCTTCGTGATTTGTGACTTGGGCAGCGGAATTGGCAAGTGGGGGCAAAAGGGTGCAGGGTGAAAATCCAAGGTCTGGCCTTAATTAGTTGTGCCTGGCAATGTCCTTGTTGAAGGCATTGTTTTGGGAGTGCGGACTTTCTCCAGGGTGAAAACCTATGATCTTTGATCAGGGCGATGACGACGCTTGTGCACTGTTTCCTTCTTGAAGGCATCGTTTTTGGAGTAGATGGATTTCTGGTGTTATTTTGGTGGTGGTTCGTTCGCTGCTGGAAGGAATTGGTCACTGTAGCGGGACGTTTCTTTTATGTAATTCTTCTTTCTTTTTTTGTTGTGTGTATCCGTATTGCTATTAGGACACTACGTTGTTGTAGAGGTTAGATGTAATTGGTATCTTCGCGATATTAATATATTCCCTTTATTGAAAAAATGTCAACCGGTGGTTGCGGTGTGGTTCTTAGGATGCCACGGGTTACCGCAGTCTGTCTGGGTTTGAAGCTGATAATGATGTTCTTTCAGATGATGTGATGTCCTCCTCCTCCGCTTCACTTCATCTACCTTGATCAACGAATGTTTCGATGTCTGAAGACCTAGGAGTTTGTAGGATGCGTGTCTTGTTTTATCTTGTTTGCACTATAATCTTTCTAGTGTTTGTTGTTGTTTTCCTCAGCATCTTTCTACCCGTTGGTAGCTTTATTAATTTAAAGTTGTGCGTAATGTGTTATGTTTAAAAAATGCTTATTAATTCAGAATGGTTCAGATGTGTGGATGAATCGGCTACTGCTCTACATGACTTCATTCTCACCTTGGGCGATGCAACAACAACCTCCAAGCGGAAGGTTTTGCTAGGGGTTTTCTAGGTTTGTTCAACGTCCTTTCAAAAATGTGGAGATAAGTATCTACATTTTGATATGTTTGTTTGTAATTATGTTACTTGGTTAATATCTTTACTATTAAACGGCAATAGGACCCGTACGTCGTACGTCCTAGGTGATTGCTCCGTGAGAAAATCATAACACACAATCCGTACGTCGTACGTGACAAGAGTCTATGTTGATTCGGACATGTTGATTTATCGGGAAAAAGATCGGTCGTATTCTGATCTCATCTCATCGGAATAAGGATCGGCCTCGTACACGGTACTGCTCCGGGTCTGATCGGAAGGACTCTGCAAAATCTGTGGAGGCCCATGGGCTCCGTGCGGCCGCTACGCTGAGAAAGGAAACGTCAGCAAGGAAACGTCAGCCTGGCCGACTTCGATCGGAAAAATAGATGCATCCGATCGTCTTCTACTCTTCTCTCTGAGAGGTGAGAGCTCGCGGTAGCCCGAGACGTCCCGCCGTCCTAGCGTCGTAGTCTTTGAGACGAGCATCCAGTACTGGGTTTCCATGTCGCGCCAACGTACTGAATTCCGAAGGACCATGAATTCCATGCTGTTGAACAATTCAAGTTGTCTACTCTGCCAGAACTATATAGCCTAGCCCAGAGAGAAGCAAGATAATGTCAATTAGGTGATGGATGGATGTAGGTTGAGGCAAGGGGCGTCCATGGCCAAACGGATCTGTGCCGGTGAATCAGGTGCTCGACATTCATGAAAAATTAATTCAGATCTCATTAGTGGTGGAGAAAAGGTTGGAGTTGCATTGGTTGTTTGATTACGGAGGAGCGCGTCTTTTTTAGATGTCATGCTGGTGCATTCTCTCAGAGAGAAAAGGACAGAGGTAAAATCTGGCACCACCGCAACAAATATGGCATCATCGTGGGTGTCCTTAAGCTGAATAAAGTGCAGTGGAGTTGGATTTGAGATTTTCGTGCTCTATTGCTCGATAGAATTTCTACAAGATACCGGAGGCGACATGCGTCTGTGCCGGGACTCCCGTCTTGACTCATGCAGCCGTGGACTACATCCGGTCCTAGCAGGGTCAAAGTAAGGGGAAATTAGGCAGAGCCTCAGCCGCTATTTCGATGCTTATGCAGGCACAACTTCGTGACTTAAATTATCAGGCGGTGCTGCCATGCCATGCGGGAACAACGGGATCAGTCGCTACAGAAAAGAAAACAACAACATCAAGGCACAGAAAGCGGCAACAACATGGCGATGTCAAAAACTCAATATTCACGTACCTTGTTTTTGCCCGTCTCTTAAGGAAAAGTGATTTTTTCTCAATATGGATAGCAAGGTACAGTTAATGGTCCAAAAAAAACCAGAATTAGGCGGCCATCGACCATCCACCTTGTGCGCCACACCGGTGAGGGCAAGCCCTAAGCAAGTGCCATGTTCTCTTCGCTTTGTGTTGCTGCATGCGAGTTGCTCCACCAGAGGTGTGATGAAGTTCACTGTGTGGCATCTACGTGTGATGAAAGTTCAGTTCCCTCTACTGTATCTGATAAAGAGCCACGATATATAATTTCTCTAATCATGTTGGCATATAATCCTTCAGCAGTATTTTTATTATTACACGCAGCAACGCGCGGGCACTTAGCTAGTATTCTATATGTTATCCTACAAAATTATTTAAGTTTAACTGATTTATAATAGATAAAAATATAAACATCTAAAATACCAAATGGGTATCAGTTTGTATTTTAGAGCTTCTTTTGGCTAGAGGTAGACCACATGAGTGAGAACCAAGTGTCGGATATCTTGATAGCAGTTTGTATTTCAAAGATTCTTTGGGTAACTGTAACCTTGATATAGAGGTATAGATATCTCGGTGATTCTCGCGCAAAAAAGAGAAAGATCCACTATATATAAATAAGAGTTGTCGAAAGTGTCAGGCAAATGAAGATCTTACTAACTCGTGTATCTGCTCCCACTCATGTCTTTTGTGGAACAAAATTCAGCAACCGAGTTGTCCTCACTTGAACATATGAGAAAATGCATGGATATATGTGTATTGTACCGTTCCGGTCATCCTTCCAGAAAGGTACAGAAGTACCTTTGTCCCACATCGCAAGAAGCGACTCCTCTATTAATAGCACACAGTGCTAACGTCGTTAGACACATGTCGAGCAGAGAAGGGGTGCTCGCGTATCCCCCTGATCACCAGGCTTCATCCGAAAGATCAAAACTGGTTTCCGTTCAGCGTGCCTGTTGTGAACATGGCCATTTCCTTCACCTCCACCCTCAGGACCGCCATTTGCCGTTGCTTCCCTCGGCACAACTATTTCCATCCTTAGAACAAGGACTAATCAGAGAGGAAAAGATATGAAGATCCCACAACACACCAACACATGCATCGATTGGCAGAAACTTACCTTCATTGCTGTAATCCCACTCCAGGTCAAGTTTAGGTCGATGATTGAACCGCTACAATCTTCAAAACCATCCCATCTAATTGACTGATTGAGGTCAAAAAAAAAATTCTATGATTTGCACAACCCATGCAATTGTGGATCCCATCTCGGGGAAGAAACGAATGAATGAATTGGCGATCATATAAGAACAATTTTCGTGTTCTGCTGCTGGTGTCCAAACACAGAAACACTACAGAAAATCGTCAGGACGACTGAGCCATTAACACGGCTAGTCCTGCTCCTAACCATGCAAAAGATAAATCAATGATTCAGCTAGCATTGCACACTCCTCTGATGACAGATGCATTGACACACACTATATATACAGCTGGAGGTAATGTGTACCATAGATGCATGCATTTTTCTTACACCGTAGTCTTTTAGCAACAGCAATTCGGTTTTAATAACTAATAATGAAAGATAATAGATTGTGATGCTCCATTTGCCATGGGGAAATAACATGCTCAGCTCCAATATGTATGGATTTAAGAACCATGAGCTAAGGAGGAAATCGATACTTAACAAACATGATGTAGCATGAATGAACTTAACTGAGAAATAGCACGGTTCAAAAGACAAAAGATGAATGCAATACTTGAAAACCTAGTAATATCGTGCTATCAATTTTTAGAACCCTGTCCTGTTACATCAAGTCAATAGTAAATGCGGGAAGTAACATGCCTTATGAAGCTAAAATAAACTATGAATGGTGACCACACAGGAAACTGCTCAATACCTTCACAACCACTGACTCGCAGGTCATGGTCTGTTTTACTTGCTCCCACCTCTGCTTGACTCACCTCTGTCATTATTTGTGATCCCAACCTGCTATAACCTCAGGCTTTTCCAAGTTTCATCAATCCAAAATACAGGTGTCCGCTGTAAGAAATATAACCTATGTCACTATGCATACGTAAGGAGAGCAAAAAAGGGAAGCCTACATCCAAAATGAAAGAAATGCACCTAGAGCTAGAAAATATAGCTATAAACTTAAGCACCGACAAAATAAAACTCATAACCCCTTCTAACTGATTACCCCTTCTTAATAAAAATAAAACGATATCCAGGTGTTTGATTTACAAACTTATATGACACACTGAAGATCCACATGAGCAACTGACAGATGTGTGTGCTCCAAGAAAATGTGGGGAGCAGATCATTAGCTATCTTTGTCAGCACTCAATAGCTATTGTTGTGTAGGCAATCTGATGGATGTCCAACCGAATGGAGATACTGCATACATGGATGAAAAAACCAGTTAGCTGCAGATTCAGGAGAACACCTCAAAGGAACCTTGCTTTTGACGTCACCTCCATAAGAACGGGGCATGTTCATGATAATGAATATCCATATAAACCCCGGAAGTAGAGCATTGCATGAAATCAATGCCTAGGAAATAATGCCAGCATGCCAATGCCAACACCAATAGGCATATCCTCCTTATCAGCTAGTTTAACATCATACCCTCCTTATAAACTAGTTTAACAACAATCCTATCCTCCCTGACAGCTAGTTTGACAGCAATCAATCTTCTTACCATAGAATGTGACCCAACATCCTCAGTAAGCATGGTAGGACGACCAGAACACCATGCACAAAAATTCATTGGAGTCAGCATCTGAATCTAAGGTTGCAAAATAATACATAAACATATTAGTACCAGTCTGAAAATCATTTATGGTGCTCAAGTAGTATATAATGTGATGTGATTGAAAATAATAAAATTTATGGGGAACTACAAAAGGTGCAGACCACAAGAAAAGAGGAAATATTAACTGATAAAATGTCAAAGCTGTGATTTCTCTCTAATGATGCTAGCTATAAATGGTCTTTGGATGTACTGAACCTAGATGGACATAGACTGGGTTCTGAGCTTAATCATTTAATTTCCCTTGCAGAAAGTGTACAAGAATACCCTGAATTTTGACTTCACTAGCAATAACGAAGGTAAGATGTCAAACTATTGTATCCAGTATGTAAAACTAAAAATACCAATTTATTGCTTCAAGGAGATCTAGGTGGTGAACTCTCAACTAAGCTGGCATGTCTAAGATGAAATTATTGATAAGTAAACTTATACCACTCCTTGGCATTGAAGCCTTGTTCTATAGAGGAGTTGACTGAATCTCGAAGGACAGCTTATGCCCAGAGGTACCTGTTCAGAATACAAGTAATAGGCCGGATAACACTATTGTTAATGAAGTATCACAGGTTCATAGTTCAACGTACAAATGAAAAAAAATGACCATAAGCATTACACAGTACGTGTAGGGATGAAGCATTGCCATATTTGTTATGCCACTAAGCTAATTATTCATTAGAATACTTCGACCTGGGTACAGAATTTTGTACAAATCAAGGAAATAGGGAAAAGTCAACCTTTTCACACATCATGATGCATGTGAGCGCTTGGTCATTTTCTCTAATCAGAAGCTACCATCCTTGCTCATAAACGATTGCTCACCCATAATGTACCAAGCAAAGTCCAATCTAATCAGTGTTCTGCAAAACAATGTACAGAAATGATTTAAAAAATGTTTATGTGGAATAAGGAAGCATGCTAAACAAGAAACCTGCTAGCATTAGCATACCGCATTTAAAAAAAAAAGATAGAGCCAACACATGAGCATAAAAAATGACCATGCAAGTAGATAAAGTATTTTCTATGGAACATCTAAAAAGCTCTAAAAACGTTAGTCAAATTTAGATATAATGAAAGGTGCATGCAACTAAGATGAACAAAGAAGAACATACCTCACAAATGAGCAACGGGGAAACAAGAAATCGATGAGCCTGCACACTTCAACCGACATCAAGCTGCGGAAGAGGCATATAGATAAATTCAAACTGAAACATCCGCTATCCAACAGATGAAAGTTATCTAAAGTGTGACTCTGCTTTCAGTTCAAATTTGGTTTTCAGACATACCAATATGCAAAAGGACAACAAACATGCAAGTACAATTTTGTATGAAAATAAATACGGTATGTCATTGATTTAGTATTAAACAAATCACTCCCATAATGTTACATTCTTAACTCTGATTCAGTTAAATTCAGATACCCACCCAGGTTTGCATAACAAATAGTACAGAAAAACGAACTTGAGTAACATGAGACGGCATCATACCAATGACAGGATTTAGACATCTTGCTCCTTAAGAGACTAGTACATAACAAAAGTCAGAATCCAAATCTAAGTGAGAATTTTTACATTAGCAAGTAAGCAGTTAGATTTATAGCAAATGTTCCTTTCTTCTCTCAAGAAACCAGATGTCACTTCTTTCCTTACTTACATAATCAGACCTTTTAAGTGTACACAATCAACAGAAGAACTGAAAAATACAATCACTTTATACATCAGAAAATTTAAACATTGGATGCCTCAAATGCACCATATAGCAATTTAAAATTTTCTCGAAATACTATATGGATTCTATTACGGATGCACTCATTCAAGTTATCGTTTATCCAATCTAGTGAATATTGTTATACTATTTTAACTAAATAAACATTCTACATTTTTTTCAAAACAAAGAACTACATAAATGAAGATATTAATTTTGTTTGGCATTACAGCTTGTAATGGATACAGAGAAACAATTCACATCCATCCACAGTGCACAGTATAAACGCCAAGATGCTTTCCTAACCTCATCACCTATTCACATCTGTAACAAATGTAACAACAATGCAGTGTGGGCAAAGTCCAACCTGCATATGTATGTAACTGCTGCGATATACCCTATCATACAATTTTCCCCAGGTGTTGCAACAATAAAGGCAGCCAACCACAGAAGGCAACAGCCTCAGTCAATAAACCCAAAAAGGCAATTATTATAGACTAAAAAAATTACAACACACCAGCTTTACTCTCTCTCCCTAATGTCCGCCAAAGAGCGCAGCCGGGCATTCTGTGTATAGCTCCACCGAAAAATGCTGGAAGGTCAGCCTTGACGGATCTGATTTTCAGCTCAGATAACTTGATCAGGCGGCGGCAGGTTGTACCGTGGCCGGTCGCTCAGCAGTTTGACCCTCTTGTGCTGGACTACTCTGCTCGCCTTTCGTCACGGAGTCACTTTCATTGTCAGGGAACACTTCTGACTGCAGCGATGGCGTGATCTTGTTAACTTGAAGCCATGTTGCTTCCCACAGAGTGTTCGCCCCACCGGCGCTTGATTTTGAGAGTATACCGTTTGCTTTCATCACCAGCAGTATGTTCTTCAGCAGCTCGGGGATCGCCTCATGTAGTTTATCGGTCCTCCGCCCCCTCAGCTTGACTTTCATGAACTTCTCTACCATGTCGAGGACTTCCAACCACAGCTTACCAAAACTGCTCTGCACAGACAGGTCTTTAAGTGACTGCAGGAACACCTTGCATAACAGTTTTACGGCGTGCAAGAGGGAGAGCTCCATGTTCCTAAAGTCCTTTGGTGAGTAGGTCTGGGCAATCTCCAACAACTCGTCAAGCAACTGGAAGATAATATCGAAGGACATCAGCCATGCGGAAGACGAAACTGATATTCCGTCAACTACTAAGCATCTCTGCAAACATAACAGCGCATGGTTCCTCACTTCCTCCCTCTGATCGGTGCACATCTTCCGTAATGCCTGCACTAGCCGCAACCACATCTCGGCAATTCCTTCCAGTATCCTGTCAGCCTCGCCACCAGCTTCCTTGATCTCACGCGACCAGCGTGTCAGGCAATTTACTGAGTCGGCCATAAGATTCAGAGCATGGACAGATCTTTCTGCGGACCCGAGCCGAGATTCTGCAAATTGCCTTGAGGCCTCCACTGAAACGATAAAGTTGGCAGGTGAGAGGTGTGCCCCTTCAGACATGATGAAAACCAGAGCTTCGAAGCCGGCATCAGAAGCATCTGGATGGCGAGCGGTGACACATAGTAAGGAAATTATGGTCCGCCAACCCATCTGGGATTTGATATGGGTTGCATTGGCCTTCACAAGCCTTGTGACCTCCAATGTGATGTTCTCACAGTAAGCATCAGCTACACGTGCATCAAGTTTCAAAATTAGCTGCAGCGACTTCAGTAAATCATCTACCAGATTCTCCTTGTAAGGAAGCAACCTCTGGCAGATGTGCAGGAGCCCAAAAACAGCCTTCTCCACCAGATTGCAGGGCATCACTGTGGACTGAACAATATGTGTTATGTGCTCATAAACACCCTGCCACAAAAGCACAATCCTGTCCCTGTTATTCAATGTGACAGTAATTAGTAGCTCTAAGCAGAACACTGCTGTTCCTTCATCATCAAGCGAACTAGAAATCCTCTGAGGCCGGCCTGCTGCCTGAATGAGGGCTCCTGCTAGATTTGAGAGCGAGTCAGCCTGTAAGAATTTGCTCTCGGTGAAGATGGTACCTATTTGACATTTCCTTACAGTCTCCAAAGCATTCCTCTGAGCTGCCAGTTCCTCCTCAGTTGGCTGGGACCTTGGTTCTTCAGCATCCATGTAAAGTAGCTGGCTAAACCTCCCCATCAGCCCATATGTTTTTTTAGGAGTGTTGATCGGTAAAATATGAGGTGCAACTGTATATGAACCAAGCTTGCTAGCCAATGAATCTGAAGAGGACTCATGATCATCACCTGTATCGCCAGTGAGGCGACCTGGAAGAAGGCCTATCTTGTGCAATCTTAAAATGCAATCTGCTATATTCCTCCATCCACTTCGTATATGATCACCATAAGTAGTTGCAATAGTGAAAACAGCCTCTGTTGCCATTCTAGCCTTGGCATCCACTCCAAAAGCTATTACAGGATCATCAGCATAAGAATTGTTCAACAAAGTGGTGAACTTACATAGCGCCACAACAAGATCATTCAATACATCATCGAGATGATAGAATGCAGCCAACTTTGCTACTGACAAGAAACCATCAATACATCCTGTAAGAACCTCCTCATGCTCAACATTATCGAAAACCACGGAGATGGCAGCAACTGACGGTCCAGCCATGATAGGGAACATGTCATTATCAAGAAAAGGATAGGAGTCACAAGCAATGTATGATGATGTCCTCTTTGACTTCCACATCAGATCAACCCAGCGGCTATAAGACATCTCAGAGCATCCAGCTCCTTGCTCAGGAATGGTTTTGATTTCATTCCGACATATAGAATGAAACAGCTCTGACAAGAACTCCCGTGGAAGATCAGTCCCACCATTGATACGTCGATTGTTCCTGATAAAGTCTTCTTCAGTCATCTTCTTCTTAACCCTTACATTGTGCTGATCTGTGTTGAGCATGATTACTGAATATGACAGCACCAGGGCGGCATCCCTGTTAACAAACATGTGTGGTGACTGTTCATAATACCTCTCAGAGAAGGCCTCCAGAATCCGTTGTATCTTCTGTGACTCACCAGGCAGCCGGAAAGTTTCCAAGAAGAGCCTTAGGGCAGCGTCCAAGTTCATCTCCTCGAAGTCAAAGGTTTTAGCAAATTCATGAAGTACCAGAATAGAGAACTCGTCATGATTCCCCAGGTAGTCCCCAAGAAGGTTCTTGTCCAATCCAGGTGTGTACCGAAAGAACAGAGCAACACTGCATGGATCAAGTTTTTCAGGCAATAGGTGGACACCTTGCAGGTACTCAAAGCCCTTCCTTTTGTCCCTATTGAAATGTTCAACACCAACCATTAGCTTTCTCTTGATGCTTTTTTGCTGGTGAACAAATCTAACCCATTGATCGGGATCATTACTGCTCTCGCACTTCAACTGCCAAAAAGGAAAATATTCACTTATTTCTGGCACTGTTTGCTCATGATGCTGATGTGCACGATCCGTCCTATCTGCTATCGCCTGAATGACGGCAACCAAACCATCCAATGCAAGCACATTCAAGGCAGACAATGGACTGTTTACAGGGAATGCACTTTTAGACAGAAGATTAGCTAGGTCTTCAAAAACATTAGAACACTGTAGATCGCAGTCCATGTTAGCATACATCTCAGCCATAAACTCTTTCTGCCGACAGAAATCTACTAGAGCCTCCAGGGCAACTTCCTGCTGCTGATAACTAGCCCCATATCTACCCTGGGCTAACCTTAGGATCACACAAGAGAAGAAAGCCTCCACTTGCAGCTTAAGTTCCTGACGTAAGTGGTAGAAGAGAGTAAATACAGTACTGCACACTGTCGAGAGAATCAAGGGGCTCATTGACAACCCAAACAGCATCAGATTGCGGAACAGTTCATCCTGTACAAAAGCCAGTAACTTCGAGTGCCTGTGGATGGACGAAGCCGACAACTCAATGGCAGAATTGATCAACCCCAGAGCAAAGAGCGGCACATCCTCATCAAAATCAATAGGATTCATCCTTTGGCTTAAATCCATGTCTTCGGCTATGTTCAAGAGGGAGCACAAGAACTGCAATATCTCCACCATGGAAGGAACCCCAAGCGGCTCCATCATGGCCTTATCTTGCACGACACCAAGTCCAGCTCCCACCTCGTCCCCTGAGCTATCCAAACAAACATAATCACTCTTTCCATTACCCAGATCCCCAGCATCCAAATCTTGATTCTTGCTGACCTGCAGAACAAAATGTTACCACCAAATTAATACACCAAACTTGGCATTACGACCAAAATGCTTTATTTTAAAACTAGCATGCTACATCGTGTACGAATACTTAAGCCAAGTAAAAAATGGTCTCGGTTTCTCTAAGAGCCACGTGTGTTGCAACTTTCAACAACTGATGAATAAATACGTGGTATCTTCCTCAAAATAAGTTCAATTTGTTGAGGGTGACACTTAGAACTAAAATCCATTAACCCTCTCACAAAATTTACATGAATACGTTCAGTTACCAGAGTACACAAAACTAAATGAGCACTGCAGGTTGAATTAGCACAGTACATAGTGGGCAAGTAAAATCTATAATATCTAAATACGTGATCCCCACTAACCTATTTCTCTATGCATGCAAGCTATACAAATCAGCAAGCATCTAACTGGTCCACATCATTCATCCTTCCCGTGCATGTCAGCATCTACTTCCGCCCTCCGATATTCCACATAGCCGTCTATGCATGTCTGTCAGCATATATGCAGACCAATTGGCAATTTCCTATTGTCTTTTGCCCGAATAAAAAATTATTGTCCATATATGACTACTCAGTTCCTCTTCCCACTATGCAGTTACGCATTATCTGCTCCCTTAATCCCTCGCCAAGAATCTCCGGATCTTTCGGTAACTCACCAGAGAGAGAACTGTTCTGAGACCGGCCATCATTTATGTTCTCTAAACGTGATACATACAAATAAATGTATCATACCAGTTGCCTTGGCACCACTGCCCAAGTTTTTTTTTCAATTTTTGTTCTCTAAACATGATACATACAAATAACGCTTGGGCAGGGGTATCTGACATGGATGTACTTTTACTTAGAGAACGACAAATGACAACCTATATTTTGGTATCATCTATTAATCAGCAAGTGATGTATTATGTTCTACTCCTACAAACTGATGGACACTGTTGAATTCAAACTTCCCAGGCTACTCGAGAAATGTTGCATGGCATGTCTCTACTATCTACCATTAAAAAGGTTTTAAAATGTAAGAGTATCATTTATCGTCAGGTTAATTCCCTGTATCTCTATCCAAAAAATTTCTGTTAACTAGATTATGCAATATTTCACATGAATGATTTATTTGACTCAGGTAAAGCGTGTGTCGTAATAGTACTAATATTGTATTATTGAGTACGCCATTTTCACCTAGATACATGGAACAACAAAAGGCTGAATTAAAGGGAACACAATTAGAAGCTACAGGAAACTTTGGTTTCATGCTCTGTGTCCATACTACAGGTCAGTCCAGCTGGTTGGAACCGCAGTTTAATGGGCAAAAAATGGATTAAAGGAAGAATTGCAACATGAATAGCATATGAATACATCATATGGTTTGTGTTCTTGCTGCTACCGATTTGCTCGCAGGAGATATCGTTGCATACAAGAAAGGATCATATGTGTGCCACTTGTCTTGATAATTGTACACGACTCACTCAGATTGTAACAATAGTTTCTACCTTCATTCAGCCTTTTACCCTTCAAAGCTGCAAATGGAATTCTTCATACTCCTTACCATGAATCAGGTTAGCTCAGTTGTGTAACTTCTAATTATAGTTGGGCCATAATATTTTGTAATTTGTTACTATCCGCGCCATTTCGTGACATCTTTTTGAGCAACTTGATGCTGCTTCTAAGGCATGATATTTTCTATTTTGCATTAATAAATCTGATTTTACCAAAGGAAGGTTTAAGGTGTTATTGAAAGTGGCTAGGTTTGTCCCTCATTTAACCCACATAAATCATACTTGATTGCTGAAGTCTCTACCCGCAAACGAAGGATGCTACAAGTTTCTGAATTTGGATCTTCTGCTGGCTGAGAGCAAAAGCCTGTTTGTCAAACCCATGAGCAAAGAAACAAATCTACTTCTGTAACATGCTTCAGGAAATATAGATTGGTGCTAAGCTGGTGTCAAGACAATATATGTGTGCCATAATCTTAAGAGGAATGACTATTACAGAAGTGTTCTAATGGATAATGTAACCATATGAAAAAGGTTCAAGCTGCTTTAAATATACATCCTGAACTTCTTCTCATGCTTGCTGGTGTTCACGTTATGCCAAAATGCAAGGAAACCCATGACCCTTAATTTAGATTGCCATTACAGCTGCACAAGGTTTTCTGTTTTGTGAGGAACATAACTCATAGATGATCGAAGTTAGTTCAGATCTCTTCACTAGCTTCGCCTGTTCCCATGAACATGGTCCATTCTAAAATATTGCAAAAGTTGCTTATTTAGACTATCTAAAGAGTGAACTCTTCAGTTTATTATATACTTCAAATTTGTTGATGAGATAATCTGTTGGAGTGTGTTTGAACCTTTAAGTGCTAGAGGAATCTTCCCACAAAGTTCAGTTCTCATAAATTTGTAACCTCGTCACTTTCTAACATAATAGTGGATCTTTATTTCAACCACACTCTCCCGCAGCAGTGCACAGGGAATCATCTAGTTGATTCAGTTTCAGTGTGCTCAATTTCAAACATTTGAGGATAACATCTAGAACTATGATGACATTGCACTGCAAGTTAAATTAGCACGATACATTGTGTGGGCAAGTAAAATTGACCCGGTTTCAGTGTACTGAAGTTTAAACAGTTGATGATAGCACTTAGAACTAGAAGTCATTAACGTCCAACAAAATTTACATGAATATGTCATTTACTTGAGTACACTAACCTACATGAGCACTGCAAAAGCTACAAAATTATCATCATAATAATAATAAGTAAAAGAAAAAAAATGCAGCAAGAAACAGCAGACTGTGGAACCTTGAGCGGCCAAACCCACCTGGTCACTGACGATCGCGGTGGCATCAATGTCGGCAAGGCGGCCGAAGATGCAGCGGATGACCTCCTGCATGGTCTGCCTGGAGACGCGCTGCAGGAGCTCCCCCTTGGTGCCGGCCTGCTGCACGACGCGGAAGCAGGTGCTGACGATGGCGCATACGTGGCGGTTGGCGAGGGCCGGGGCGGCGCGGCCGCGCACGCAGGCGAGCAGCACCTGCAGGACCCTGGCGAGGACGGCCTCCTCGGAGGCCGGGTCGGTGACCTCGAAGCGGCAGCCCGTGACGGCGTCCACGACGGCGCCCATGGCGCCGGCGACGCCCGGGCCGGGCGCCACAAGGTCGAGCGAGAGGATCTTGTGCAGGGAGGAGAGGGCGGCGCCGGTGATGGGCGCGCCGGTCTCGTCGGAGCGCACGACGTCGAGGAAGGGGCGGAGGTAGAGGAGCGGGTCGCCGGCGAGCCAGCGGGTGCCCCAGGAGGCCGCGCGGCGGCGGAGCGACTTGAGCCCCGCGATGAGCGGGTGGTCGAGGTACTCGTCGTCGCCACCGCCGCCGTCGTCCCCGCCGTAGCGGACCCCCGCCCAGCGCACGTTCCGGCGCATGACGGCCAGCACCGTGGCCACCTCGGACGCCAGCACGCACGCCATCGCCACTGCCGGCGACGGCGAGGACGGCGACGCTGCCCTGAGGCCGCCCATGGAGGCGGTGCGGGGCGCGGGCGCGGCTACGACGGCATTCGGGAGTGGAATTGGGATTCTGATCTGCGACTACGAGGTGAGATCTGATCTTGGTTTGGTCTTCGGTGTGTGCTGGTGGATCTGAAGCCGAAGCTCAACTCCTTCTACTAGGAGCGAATGAGTTTAGGTGGGTTTTGTTTAAACATGGTTGGTTTGAAATTTGAACTTCAAACGTATTTTAGGCTAACTTTCGGATCTTGGCCATTATTCTATGCAATTCCTATGTATTGGAAATTTGAACTTCGTGTGTATTTTACGCTAACTTTTAGATCTTGGCCAATTATTCTATGCAATTCCTATGTATTCAATCAAAGAAGCCCTCGAATCGATTTGTGCCGAGCAACATGGTCAATCTCCACTACTACTAAAAGAGCAAACATAAATTCCTCACTCATACCAAACTGTAGAAGGGATAAAACTCTGATTAAATCAACTTAAACATATCCTACTGCCCATATATCATCAATGGTTTGCCACTTAGATCAACGATTCAGATCAAATGTTCTGCCGGCAGACTACCCCGTGCACCTCATGCCACAACCCAACGAACGCTAAAGATGTCGCTGATCTCTCAGCCTATCAGCGTTGCCACCGTGGCCGCGCCGAAGCAGCCCTCGGCCGTGGTGAATCTAGGATGAAAATGGAGGGTGGGCTCAAAATAGGTGCTCAGAAAATATATTAAAGCACAAAGATCCTAATATTTACAGAAAAAATGAATGAATATAGTCGATGTAATATCTTTTGTGCAAAGAAATATCTAACTATGAGATAACTTGCAAAATTTGACGGCGTGTTCTACAAAGCAATGAAATAACTTGTTCGTTGTGATAGTTGTTATTGTTGTAGTAGGCGTCGCGATCGTGAACTGTCGCATTGGCCGAGGATTTGAATCCTTTTGGCACAACCGGTTGGAACACTAGACCTCTAAATAAGTATACTTGTCTGATCTGCAATTCATTATTAAAACAAAGTGCGGTTCATCTATGTAATATCCCAGGTAATGGGGTTACAAAAATAGAGGAAACAGATGTGTGCATTGCATTCATGCATAGAAAATCTGGGGAATTTTCGCGCTTTAAAGTAAAACGATCACGATGATCGAAGTTTCACTTGACCTTGGTGGAATTGAAGTAGCTCATCAAGTCAAGCGCTATAAACCTCAATGTGACTTTGCTAAAACCTTGTTTTGGGTGGAGATGATTTGATCTAAGGGGTTAGATCAAATGGAATTAAAATCAACACAAGAACTTATTAATCAAGGATCAACTACTGTACCTTATTAAAGATCACAACATGATATTCCTTGCCATAACATATTAACATTCATGTAATTGGAAATCAAGTAACAATAAATGAAGAAACTATTCTTCACTTATCTTTTCCATGTCTTAAACTAATCCTTGATCCTAACATGAACCTCATGGTATTCATTCTATTTCAATCTTGGAGACAAGACCAGGAGATCCAACTAAGGAATATAATCCTTCTCTATTCTAAATTAATATTACATCAAACCTAGAGGGATGAGAGTCCTACATTATTTAATAAAGAAGCAATAACAAACTTTGGGTTAAACCCTGGATATAAATCCAAGGATTCAAATCATCATCTTTAAGACAATCCTAGAGAGAGATAACCATTAATGTTAAAACATAGATCTGGAAGATCACATCAACCTCTATGGAACCTAATATTAGGTTAGCATTGAAGTCCTTCCCAAATGAGAGAGCTTATCCATACTAATCCTAATCTATCTATTCAAATATCCAAATGGTTAAACCATCAGTTCTTGGGGGAACATTAAGTAAATATCTCAGGCATTCCCTGGGATATAAAACTATTAAGATAACCATGACCATGACCATCCTAGAAAGTAAAATAGAAGTGATATATCCTAGTTGATCAAGACAATGCTTGATCATGGAAGTGAGAACCCATTCCATTAGAAATAATTTAGGAAGCCAAACCTTGATCATTATGAATTGAGTGATGATCATAAACCCTAAGAACTTGAGGTAAAGATATTAAGAACAAGTTGATCATGCTTAATACATGATCATGCTCTTGAGGTATGTGAGGATAATTTAAACCTTAATAAGATAAGTAGATATCATTCACCACATGAAATTATAGGGAGGTAACTAATAAGCAATCCTAGGTTTATATTCCAACCTATAATTGTAAATCAATTGGTGATAATAAGTAGAATCTTACCACATCTATTTTCTCATTCATTCATCAATTAATGAACCTAAGGGAACCTTAGAGTTAAACACTATACTTCATATGGTGAGAAACCATATATCCATATGACCAAAGTTAACTATAAAAAGAACTATAACTACTATAGTTACTTTAATTATTCATTAAGGATACTAAGAGAAGCTAATTGGTAGAAGATAAAATTAATTCTCAAAATCTTAGTAACTAGAGGAGAACATAAAATGTTAAGTAAGCTACCACATTATCATGGTTGGGGGAGATTAAACCCTAGCACATGCAATATGGTGACATCTCATTTCTCCACCCCAGAATTAAATTTCAACCCTAGTTTGAGTAACACTTGGGTGATCACAAATAAAACCTAAACCACAATTAAGATTCAAACCATGTGTCATTAGGTAAATAGCATTGGAACCATAGATTTGCACATCAAATAAATCTTATGCTTCAATTCCTGAACATAAGCAAAATCTTGTGCTACACTTTATAATTGAAACCATATGTATGGTGAGCAACCACTTAACCCATTAATCAAGATCAAACCATGATGAGAGTAGAATTACTCTAAGTACTTCAAGGTACTAGTAAAATACCATATTAGTGATAACCTTGACATAGAGTGATAATCAAAACTTCAAGATCTTAATAAATAGAGGATCACATAAAATCATATGCAGGGAACTAAATTCTCAATGAAGAGCTCAAACCCTAACGATAAATTCTAAAACACCTAGAGTAGGAATTATCAACTCTTTATAAGTAAAAAGAGAGTTGCAATCCAAATAAAAAGGGAACTTAAAGAACACCTATAATCATGCTTAATTGATGTGTTGAATAAGCCCATATGTATGAAATAGAATCAAATATAAAATGCATTCTTCTAATAAGAAAATGGTGTAATAACCATTGCATTAATTCTTCATGGAATTAACCTCATTGAAATACCTGCAAAATAGAAAAGAATGGAAATTAAATTAAAAACAGAATACAAAATAGGAAATACAAAACAAGTAAATGAATAAAAGAAAGGAAGAGAAAATGGACTTACCCGGACCCCGCCAGCCGAAGGAGCCCACCGAGCACAGCCCACCAAAAGCCCGGGCCCGAGTCCGGCGGCCGAAGCCGGCACGGCCCGCGTACCCCTTCGACCAAAATATCACGAGGCTCGTCCTCATCCTCTTCCTCACGCATGGAGGCCACCGAGACGACGTGCTTCGCTTCTCCTAGCCGCCGGCAGCCTCTCCCGGCTCGACATCGTGACGAGGAACGCGTCCAGGCACCCTATAAAAGCATCTGGATGAACAACCACATCGAGTTCTTCCTCCTCTCTCTAATTTTTTCCAAGCCGAAACCCTAGCTCGCCGGACGTTCGTCGTCGCCGTCGATTGGGGCATCCCCGTGCCTCGCTGTGATCACCGTCGTCATCAGCATCCTCGACTTGTTTCACTCGCGAAAGGAATTGAGCCAAACTGCCCGCAATCGAGCACGCTAGACCGTCTTCTCCGACGGCCGGTGCTGCAAATTCCGGCGACTCGGGTCCGCTCCGACCTCGCCGTCAAGCTCGGCGTAACCCCGGTGAGCTCCCGAGTCTCGCAGCTTGTTCGTTTTGCTCGATTTGGCACCGTAGCATCTCCGCATCACATATCCTGTAAGCACCACCGCCGCTCCTCACCGTCGACCGAGCTCCGGTGACCCAACAACGGCGGCGCCACCCTCGAAATGTTCCTCACGATGCCCTGAGTCATACCCAAATAGCCTCCCAACCTCGCGTGACTGAAATCGTCGGCGAATGCCGAATCCCCTGCCGCTCAGTAGCTCTCTAGACATGAACTGGATTTTGACCCAGTCAAGCCCACATGGCACCTGACGTGGACGTTGGTCCACCGGTCAGTGGTAGTGCGTAGGAGTAGTCTGGGTACATTTAGCAATTCTAGTCACTTATAAATTCCAGAAAAATACTTGCAACTTTGCCAAATTATAGAAAATCCGTTATAGCTCAGAAAAATATAAATAAGACATCAAAATTCTTAGAAAAGAAAACTCTATCCAATAAAAATATAATAAGAAACTTTTATTTTTAATAAAAATTTAATTGTTTTAAACTTAATAATTAAGCCTTTTCTTTCTATTCTTAATACAATTAAAAATCATAAATTAAGAAAAATTTCTAAAATAAATAAAAACATGGTAAATTATTTTCTTTGATTATTATTTTGTTAAATCCTTATTAGAAGGATTTAAACCTAATTAATAATTCTCTTAATTATTAATTCATTAAAAATAATAAAATGTCAAAACCAATATTATTTTTAATTCAAAGTTATTAATAATTTCAACTTGATAATGAAGTTCTTAACCTAAGAACTAAATAGTAATTATGAAACCTAGTTCCATTTTAAATAACCTTATGGTTTCATAATTCCATGTGAACACTAAAACCCTAATTCTATTATGAAACCCTAGTTCCACCATTTTATGTGTGAACCCTAAATGGTTTCCAAAACCTAAACCCTAGATTAGAGCATGTGATCATGGTACCTTCTTTCAAAGAATGGAACCATAGTTAGCAACTAAATACTTGTCTTGGTCACATAAAATGTAGAAGACCTATCACTAATATATGGGTATCCCATAAATTCATCTTCATCAGACCTAAATAATCAAGTAGGGTCAACCAAGTGTAAACCCTAGATCCTATTACCCAAAACCGTCATATCCTATTCATTCCTATTCAGCATCACATCAATGTGATGAACCTCAGATGCAACTATGCCAAATCCTGAACATTACCTAACCATATTCCACTAAACCCTACTAGTGTTGAGATAATGATCCACCATCCTATTTAGGAGACCAATTATTCCTTACTTAGTGGATCAAATAGTAAAACCTAGACAACCTCAACCCTAACTGCATATACTTCTTATTACTTAAGAAGTATGTTCTTCAAAAGTTATTCTTTTGAAGTAAATAAAGAAGCATCACCAACCACCGCTAATAAGAACCTATAAACCCTAGCTAGCAATCACCAGTCAGATGAATCAACCTTGATAGCAACCATGTATAAATACTTGCTTAGGATGCCTAGGCTTAACTCAAACTTACAAGCCCTAGTTGTTGATGAATCCAACTAGGTTGTGATCCATCTAATACTTACTCCAGCAACTACATGAAACCATTGTCAACCATAAAACCCACAATCTAATAATCATACTTGTTCTTTATTAAAGAATATGTTCTTCAAAAGTTATTCTTTTGAAATATATAATAAGTAATCATAAACCATACACTATAGGACTTAAAATTGACAACTTGCTCTTTACTTATTATACAACCACTATTCTTTGATGTGTATGATTGTTACTATGCATTTTACCACTTGTTTATGACTCTTAAACAACACAAACCTGAATAAGAACTTTGTTTGTGAATCACTCTAAAAGTGCAACACACCCTGAACTAATCATCACCACTCACTAATCCTAAATCATCGGGGTTAGGTCACGCTTAGAGCGATTGCATCTCATACTTATGCATTATTGCATTCTTGCCAATCTTTTAAACATCGTCCTTACCGGACGATGATGCTATTTCAGAATTTGGAGTTATTACGTATCGAAGACCTTGCCTCGCATAATCTTGCGGTCAAGAAAGGCAAGTTCATCACTTGCTCATGTCATTTGAGTATTTTTATCAAATTACTTGCAAAGTATTATGGTTATCACTATTGCACAAAAATCAAAACCACTACTTTCATAACTATGAATATGACTATGTGGTGGGCAATGGAACCATGGATTGTGTTGATATGGTGGAGGTTCCATTGCACGGGCTTGTATCCATCTAGGATTAAACAACAAATGTCGCCGAGTGATTCTTGTGCCGTAATACCCGTGTTAACCATAAGATCCGGAGTGGGACGGAGTAGTCAAAAGTGTTTCCACCTCTCGTTCATCAACGGATGCGCTTACCGTAGACACTTGTGTCCGGCGGAACAACCGGTAGGGTGGGGATCCCATTCTAATTCCCCACGGTAAAGCATTGCTTGCCGTAGACACTTGTCGTCTCGAGGAACAACCGGAGGGTGGGGATGCCATTCTAAGTCCCCACGGTAATGCGGTCTATGATGGGTTGCAGCCACCGGCGTAGGAGTGTATGGTAAGAGCCCAAGCATCGTTGTCGTGGTCGGGGTCCACCCTGAAATTACGGGAATAATGGGACCGACGTGGACCCAGGGTCGGCGCATGCAACAACGGGTGGGTGTTCGAGGTAGCGGAGGAACATGATTGGCTAGACCTTATACCGGGCCTCACACCAAAGGAAGTGTGGACGAGAACTAGACTCGGTTGGCACCAAGGTTAAGATCTCTTATGGGTAAAGCAACACACCTCTGCGAGTGTAAAGAACCGTGACTCGTCACTCCCCGTTCCGGGATAAGGAACTGCGAACGCGGCCGGAAAGGAGCTCCATGAAGTTCTAGTAAACCGGTGAAGGCCGACGGACATAGTTCTTCCGAATAAAAGCAACCTTTTGAAGAAATGGTTATGAAAACCTGCATTGGTATTAGACTTTCTGGTCTAATGCTGTAGCTAGTGCATTAAACACCTCTTTCCTATAATGAACTTGTTGAGTACGCTCGTACTCATCCCACTCTTAAATCCCCTGCTTAGATATGGAGGCATCGAAGGAGGATCCACATTGCAACTCGAAGACCGAGGAGTCAACAACTACTTCAAGGGACAGGAACTTGTCAGAAGAGTCAGATACCACATCCAACAAGGAGAAACCTAGATTAGCAATAGAAAGGAACTAGCTTCCTAAACTTAGCTCCTATTTAGCTAGAATCTATTCATAGCCTCTATAGCTAGGTAAATACTCTACAAATAGAGTTCGTGATAGGCTTAGACCACGAGTCGTTCTTCTGGAGTTTATTTGCAGATTTACCTCATTGTAAAGTAGGAGGCTATGCTGATCTTCTGTAACGAGTCCGTGTTGTAATTCTATAGACATGCCTTGGACCCGCATATGTTTCGTTGTACCACTCGAGCGATATAATACTAGTGGAACGATGTTTCATTGGTGTTATATCGGACTTGCATACTACACCATGCGGTGGTATGCCGGGTCACCACGAGTTGGTATCGTAGCAAATGCTTTGACCTTAGGATTAAAACCCTTTAAAGGAGACCTATAGGATTGGTAGTGTCTATAGGAAGTTGTCCTAGGTAAACCAAATCTTCTTATGACTTGAGATGGATATTCACTTGAGAATAATCCTGACACACTTAAGTCAACCTTTCTTACCTATCTTTCCTAAGTATAGTTAGCTAATCACATATGTAGAACACCATTAAGTCCCTAAAATAATATATGAGTAGATCACAATTGGTATACAATACATGGTAGTCCAAAGAGAGGATACAACCATAAGGAAGATATCCTATTGGAAGATGTGTACCAACACATGTTATGATTAAGTAAGAGTTATTCAGACTGATAATAGGAGTTATATCAATTGATGAAGATAAATTAAGATATCCTAATAGAAGATGTAGACTCAGTTAAGTAATGAGTAAGTAAAACTATCTAGTTATGTGAAACAACTGATAGTAAGGAAAGAATATAAGCTATATGAGATAGTATAGACCATGATGAGTCAATCATGGGAGGTAAGGAAGAGAGATAGGAATAAAATATGTCTACTTGTATAGTAAAGATAGTAATCATATATGATTCACTTGAGAATCATTATGTGATGGAATTAGAACATCTATAAGTATTTAGGAAGAGTATAATAAGAAGCCAAGTGCTAAACAATAGTGTAAGAAATGTGTTCCAAAACTATGGGAACTGTGTCAAGCACATCATGTCCATAGTTTATGATAGTATAAACACTTGGAAGTATAGGAGCTATATTCCAATAGTTATGTGTCTAGAATAGTGATGTTAGAACCAGACATATCATTGAAGTAGTCCTCAACAAAATAGAAACTGAGTTAGTACTTCCAAAGAAAATTAGGTTAACCACAACTATCCTAGACCACTTTGTGTCAAGTTTATCCCATTGCAATTGTGCAATTAAGGTAAATATTGAGACAAATAGTAGAATTCCATATATTCGTGCTAAATATCACGATATAATCCTATATTATGTGGTGTTTTATACTACACATCAGAGCCTGATGTTTAGAGATGTCTTACTCAACAATCATATTCAGGCTTATGATGGTGTGTATTATAAACACAAAGCTGAATCTTCTTGGATTTTATTTGGATTTTCATTGTTTGACTAGATCCATACATGAAGTTTGACTTTGATATGCAAATGCATGTTGCAATATCAAGTTCTTACTTCATGCTATAGATCTAGAGGGTAATGGTATTCGTGTGAGGAAGTGACGAATTCCGAATATTTTAAAGACAAGATGAAGGTTCATCGAGATAAAGGAAACAAAGTTGTGGGAAGCAACCACAATATTCTGACGGAAGTACTCAATCTAAAACTCATGCTTAACCTCAACCGAGGAGTACTTGTAGTACGATAAGAAGCATGAAGGTGAGAAATATAATGATTATGGTGAAGCTGAAGCAGATCCATAGTCAACATAGAAGAGGGAATGCATGGGAAATCACTTCGAATACTATAATCATAGTGTCAGCTAGTGGTTTTCTTGCAATAATAAACCCTGAAGGAAGGAAGATAATATATGAAACTATAGCAGATATAAGAAGACCATAGTTGATATCAGAAGACCACAATTGGTATAGTTTAAATACTGCGAGATAAAGTAGGAGATATCTCGTTCAGTTGATCAGAACCTATAATAGAATCCATTCTTAGATATCAAATAGCCACAGTTGGTATAATAACCACAGCTGGTATGAGATGGTATTACAAATAGTCCATGATTTAATTATTTGTAACAAAAGTTTGTGAACAAATAAAAATCTTGTCAGCCAAATAGCTAGATCTATAAACATTTAGTCAAAGGATTCACATTGGATGTCCACAATTGAGTGGATGTACCACAAATATTCTTCACAAGACCTTAGAAGAGTACAACCCAGAAACTAGACCTAGACCAATATCCTAACCATAAGTCCAATGGTTGGAAGAAAAGGAGTTGAAGACCATAAGAAAACTCTAAGGGGTAGAGTAAAGATTGAGTTGGATGTACAATAACTCAATACTTTGAGCAAGATAGAAGCAGAAGGTCTGAACTGAGAGGAAGTTCGAGCTTATTTTCATAAGATTATCGAACACTACTTTCTGAAGGATGTCAGACCAGAAGCCGAGGTTTATATTTCGAGGAAGTAAGAAGTGGACTGTAACTTGAGAAAGTGAGTAATATTTACTCAAAAGTATGATAGCCCAAGTAAATTAAGGCTAAGGAAGTTGGATGAAGGATTGTAGGAGACCAAATAAAGCTCAAGAAGACCCAAAGACCGAAGGAAATTGACCATACCAGAACCACAGACTAATAGAATGATTCCTTTCATGGAACCTAAAGAAACCAAAATAGTTATAGGTATCAACTATAATCCCTGATTGGATGGACTAAATGAGTCTAATCCATTCTTAGAGGAATAAACCATCATGATCAATTCCATAGTAAGTACCTCACCAAGTACTATTATTGCAGTTTTGGTAGTAAAGGAAAGACAAAGACCTATTTTATCAAATAGGAGAATGTTATCCAATTAGTCCTCAAATAAGACCGTCAGGACAAGAAGAAGTCCCAATCATTGAATATTCAATGAGAAAGGAAACAAGCTTATAATATTGGAGGAAATCATGGAAGTAAAGGAAGTAATAGTTGTTTGAGGTCAAACACTAATGGATTCCGGAAGAATCTGGACAAGGGATATATTCAATTATATCCGAGTGAGATCACCACGGAGTTCGAGAAAAGTCGTAGTCTGCACAAGACGGATCCACATTCCGAAAACGTGAGAGAGACCAAACTTCGAGGACGAAGTTTAGTTTAAGGGGTAGAGACTCGTAATATCCCAGGTAATGGGGTTACAAAAATAGAGGAAACAGATGTGTGCATTGCATTCATGCATAGAAAATCGGGGAATTTTCGCGCTTTAAAGTAAAACGAGTCACAATGAATCGAAGTTTCACTTGACCTTGGTGGAATTGAAGTAGCTCATCAAGTCAAGCGCTATAAACCTCAATGTGACCTTTGCTAAAACCTTGTTTTGGGTAGAGAAGATTTGATCTAAGGGTTTAGATCAAATGGAATTAAAATCAACACAAGAACTTATTAATCAAGGATCAACTACTTGATCTTATTAAAGATCACAACATGATATTCCTTGCCATAACATATTAACATTCATGTAACTGGAAATCAAGTAACAATAAATGAAGAAACTATTCTTCACTTATCTTTTCCATGTCTTAAACTAATCCTTGATCCTAACATGAACCTCATGGTATTCATTCTATTTCAATCTTGGAGACATAGACCAGGAGATCCAACTCTAGAAATATAATCCTTCTCTATTCTAAATTAATATTACATCAAACCTAGAGAGGATGAGAGTCCTACATTATTTAATAAAGAAGCAATAACAAACTTTGGGTTAAACCCTGGATATAAATCCAAGGATTCAAATCATCATCTTTAAGACAATCCTAGAGAGAGATAACCATTAATGTTAAAACATAGATCTGGAAGATCACATCAACCTCTATGGAACCTAATATTAGGTTAGCATTGAAGTCCTTCCCAAATGAGAGAGCTTATCCATACTAATCCTAATCTATCTATTCAAATATCCAAATGGTTAAACCATCAGTTCTTGGGGGAACATTAAGTAAATATCTCGGGCATTCCCTGGGATATAAAACTATTAAGATAACCATGACCATGACCATCCTAGAAAGTAAAATAGAAGTGATATATCCTAGTTGATCAAGACAATGCTTGATCATGGAAGTGAGAACCCATTCCATTAGAAATAATTTAGGAAGCCAAACCTTGATCATTATGAATTGAGTGATGATCATAAACCCTAAGAACTTGAGGTAAAGATATTAAGAACAAGTTGATCATGCTTAATACATGATCATGCTCTTGAGGTATGTGAGGATAATTTAAACCTTAATAAGATAAGTAGATATCATTCACCACATGAAATTATAGGGAGGTAACTAATAAGCAATCCTAGGTTTATATTCCAACCTATAATTGTAAATCAATTGGTGATAATAAGTAGAATCTTACCACATCTATTTTCTCATTCATTCATCAATTAATGAACCTAAGGGAACCTTAGAGTTAAACACTATACTTCATATGGTGAGAAACCATATATCCATATGACCAAAGTTAACTATAAAAAGAACTATAACTACTATAGTTACTTTAATTATTCATTAAGGATACTAAGAGAAGCTAATTGGTAGAAGATAAAATTAATTCTCAAAATCTTAGTAACTAGAGGAGAACATAAAATGTTAAGTAAGCTACCACATTATCATGGTTGGGGGAGATTAAACCCTAGCACATGCAATATGGTGACATCTCATTTCTCCACCCCAGAATTAAATTTCAACCCTAGTTTGAGTAACACTTGGGTGATCACAAATAAAACCTAAACCACAATTAAGATTCAAACCATGTGTCATTAGGTAAATAGCATTGGAACCATAGATTTGCACATCAAATAAATCTTATGCTTCAATTCCTGAACATAAGCAAAATCTTGTGCTACACTTTATAATTGAAACCATATGTATGGTGAGCAACCACTTAACCCATTAATCAAGATCAAACCATGATGAGAGTAGAATTACTCTAAGTACTTCAAGGTACTAGTAAAATACCATATTAGTGATAACCTTGACATAGAGTGATAATCAAAACTTCAAGATCTTAATAAATAGAGGATCACATAAAATCATATGCAGGGAACTAAATTCTCAATGAAGAGCTCAAACCCTAACGATAAATTCTAAAACACCTAGAGTAGGAATTATCAACTCTTTATAAGTAAAAAGAGAGTTGCAATCCAAATAAAAAGGGAACTTAAAGAACACCTATAATCATGCTTAATTGATGTGTTGAATAAGCCCATATGTATGAAATAGAATCAAATATAAAATGCATTCTTCTAATAAGAAAATGGTGTAATAACCATTGCATTAATTCTTCATGGAATTAACCTCATTGAAATACCCGCAAAATAGAAAAGAATGGAAATTAAATTAAAAACAGAATACAAAATAGGAAATACAAAACAGTAAATGAATAAAAGAAAGGAAGAGAAAATGGACTTACCCGGACCCCCGCCAGCTGAAGGAGCCCACCAGCACAGACCCACCAAAAGCCCAGGCCCGGTCCGGCAGCCGAAGCCGGCCAGACAGCCCGCGTACCCCTTCAGCCAAAATATCACGAGGCTCGTCCTCATCCTCTTCCTCACGCATGGAGGCCACCGAGACGACGTGCTTCGCTTCTCCTAGCCGCCGGCAGCCTCTCCGGCTCGACATCGTGACGAGGAACGCGTCCAGGCACCCTATAAAAGCATCTGGATGAACAACCACATCGAGTTCTTCCTCCTCTCTCTAATTTTTTCCAAGCCGAAACCCTAGCTCGCCGGACGTTCGTCGTCGCCGTCGATTGGGGCATCCCCGTGCCTCGCTGTGATCACCGTCGTCATCGGCATCCTCGACTTGTTTCACCTGCGAAAGGAATTGAGCCAAACTGCCCGCAATCGAGCACGCTAGACCGTCTTCTCCGACGGCCGGTGCTGCAAATTCCGGCGACTCGAGTCCGCTCCGACCTCGCCGTCAAGCCCGGCGTAACCCCGGTGAGCTCCCGAGTCTCGCAGCCTTGTTCGTTTTGCTCGATTTGGCACCGTAGCATCTCCGCATCACATATCCTCGTAAGCACCACCGCCGCTCCTCACCGTCGACCGAGCTCCGGTGACCCAACAACGGCGGCGCCACCCTCGAAATGTTCCTCACGATGCCCCGAGTCATACCCAAATAGCCTCCCAACCTCGCGTGATCGAAATCGTCGGCGAATGCCGAATCCCCACGCCGTCGGTAGCTCTCTAGACATGAATCGGATTTTGACCCGGTCAAGCCCACATGGCACCCGACGTGGACGTTGGTCCACCGGTCGGTGGTAGTGCGTAGGAGTAGTCTCGGGTACATTTAGCAATTCTAGTCACTTATAAATTCCGGAAAATACTTGCAACTTTGCCAAATTATAGAAAATCCGTTATAGCTCGGAAAAATATAAATAAGACATCAAAATTCTTAGAAAAGAAAACTCTATCCAATAAAAATATAATAAGAAACTTTTATTTTTAATAAAAATTTAATTGTTTTAAACTTAATAATTAAGCCTTTTCTTTCTATTCTTAATACAATTAAAAATCATAAATTAAGAAAAATTTCTAAAATAAATAAAAACCAGTAAGAAGTTGAATAAAACATGGTAAATTATTTTCTTTGATTATTATTTTGTTAAATCCTTATTAGAAGGATTTAAACCTAATTAATAATTCTCTTAATTATTAATTCATTAAAAATAATAAAATGTCAAAACCAATATTATTTTTAATTCAAAGTTATTAATAATTTCAACTTGATAATGAAGTTCTTAACCTAAGAACTAAATAGTAATTATGAAACCTAGTTCCATTTTAAATAACCTTATGGTTTCATAATTCCATGTGAACACTAAAACCCTAATTCTATTATGAAACCCTAGTTCCACCATTTTATGTGTGAACCCTAAATGGTTTCCAAAACCTAAACCCTAGATTAGAGCATGTGATCATGGTACCTTCTTTCAAAGAATGGAACCATAGTAGCAACTAAATACTTGTCTTGGTCACATAAAATGTAGAAGACCTATCACTAATATATGGGTATCCCATAAATTCATCTTCATCAGACCTAAATAATCAGGTAGGGTCAACCAAGTGTAAACCCTAGATCCTATTACCCAAAACCGTCATTCCTATTCATTCCTATTCAGCATCACATCAATGTGATGAACCTCAGGAGCAACTATGCCAAATCCTGAACATTACCTAACCATATTCCACTAAACCCTACTAGTGTTGGATACTGATCCACCATCCTATTTAGGAGCCAATTATTCCTTACTTAGTGGATCAAATAGTAAAACCTAGACAACCTCAACCCTAACTAATATACTTCTTATTACTCAAGAAGTATGTTCTTCAAAAGTTATTCTTTTGAAGTAAATAAAGAAGCATCACCAACCCCCGCTAATAAAAACCTATAAACCCTAGCTAGCAATCACCAGTCAGATGAATCAACCTTGATAGCAACCATGTATAAATACTTGCTTAGGATGCCTAGGCTTAACTCAAACTTACAAGCCCTAGTTGTTGATGAATCCAACTAGGTTGTGATCCATCTAATACTTACTCCAGCAACTACATGAAACCATTGTCAACCATAGAACCCCAATCTAATAATCATACTTGTTCTTTATTAAAGAATATGTTCTTCAAAAGTTATTCTTTTGAAATATATAATAAGTAATCATAAACCATACACTATAGGACTTAAAATTGACAACTGCTCTTTACTTATTATACAACCACTATTCTTTGATGTGTATGATTGTTACTATGCATTTTACCACTTGTTTATGACTCTTAAACAACACAAACCTGAATAAGAACTTTGTTTGTGAATCACTCTAAAAGTGCAACACACCCTGAACTAATCATCACCACTCACTAATCCTAAATCATCGGGGTTAGGTCACGCTTAGAGCGATTGCATCTCATACTTATGCATTATTGCATTCTTGCCAATCTTTTAAACATCGTCCTTACCGGACGATGATGCTATTTCAGAATTTGGAGTTATTACTTATCGAAGACCTTGCCTGCATAATCTTGCAGTCAAGAAAGGCAAGTTCATCACTTGCTCATGTCATTTGAGTATTTTTATCAAATTACTTGCAAAGTATTATGGTTATCACTATTGCACAAAAATCAAAACCACTACTTTCATAACTATGAATATGACTATGTGGTGGGCAATGGAACCATGGATTGTGTTGATATGGTGGAGGTTCCATTGCACGGGCTTGTATCCATCTAGGATTAAACAACAAATGTCGCCAGTGATTCTTGTGCCGTAATACCCGTGTTAACCATAAGATCCGGAGTGGGACGGAGTAGTCAAAAGTGTTTCCACCTCTCGTTCATCAACGGATGCGCTTACCGTAGCAGCTTGTGTCCGGCGGAACAACCGGAGGGGTGGGGATCCCATTCTAATTCCCCACGGTAAAGCATTGCTTGCCGTAGCAGTTGTGTCTTGCGGAACAACCGGAGGGTGGGGATCCCATTCTAATTCCCCACGGTAATGCGGTCTATGATGGGTTGCAGCCACCGGCATAGGAGTGTATGGTAAGAGCCCAGCACTGTTGTCGTGGTCGGGGTCCACCCTGAAATTACGGGAATAATGGGACCGACGTGGACCCAGGGTCGGCGCATGCAACAACGGGTGGGTGTTCGAGGTAGCGGAGGAACATGATTGGCTAGACCTTATACCGGGCCTCACACCAAAGGAAGTGTGGACGAGAACTAGACTCGGTTGGCACCAAGGGTAAGATCGGGTAAAGCAACACACCTCTGCAGAGTGTAAAGAACCGTGACCTGTCACTCCCTGTTCCGGGATAAGGAACTGCGAACGCGGCCGGAAAGGAGCTCCATGAAGTTCTAGTAAACCGGTGAAGGCTGACGGACATAGTTCTTCTGAATAAAAGCAACCTTTTGAAGAAATGGTTATGAAAACCTGCATTGGTATTAGACTTTCCGGTCTAATGCTGTAGCTAGTGCATTAAACACCTCTTTCCTATAATGAACTTGTTGAGTACGCTCGTACTCATCCCACTCTTAAATCCCTGCTTAGATATGGAGGCATCGAAGGAGGATCTACAGTGCAACTCGAAGACCGAGGAGTCAACAACTACTTCAAGGGACAGGAACCTGTCAGAAGATTCAGATACCACATCCAACAAGGAGAAACCTAGATTAGCAATAGAAAGGAACTAGCTTCCTAAACTTAGCTCCTATTTAGCTAGAATCTATTCATAGCCTCTATAGCTAGGTAAATACTCTACAAATAGAGTTCGTGATAGGCTTAGACCATGAGTCGTTCTTCCGGAGTTTATTTGCGATTTACCTCATTGTAAAGTAGGAGGCTATGCTGATCTTCTGTAACGTAGTCCGTATGTAATTCTATAGACATGCCTTGGACCCGCATATGTTTCTGTTGTACCACTCTGAGCGATATAATACTAGTGGAACGATGTTTCATTGGTGTTATATCAGACTTGCATACTACACCATGCAGTGGTATGCCGGGTCACCACAATCTATAAGCTGCTACTTCTATTTTTCATTTCATCCCTATCAAAATATAGCCAAGTTTACTTATCCAGTGCAGTGAACTCAATCGCTCTGCTTGAATCTTCAGATTGAGTAGGTACGTCGCAAGCTCGCTATTTGGTTGGAAGAGAGTTTACTTTCGCTGACTGCTTAAATGAATATTCCTAATTTACTAACGTTCCAGTCTTGCAGAGCATAAATAACATATGGAGATGCATATAACAAAGAACGAAGTTCGCCCGAAAATGCAACACTAATTGCAACCACAAGTTCCCTTCTAACTAATTGCATCACATTACCGTTGTCAATTTAATCTGCATAGATCGTAACAACGTACGGACATTTAACTAGTTGTAGATAAGGCTCGAACTTGTAGAGAATAAGGAACACCATCATATTCAGATCGTACAACCTTAAGAACACCCTCTATAGGCAGATTCTGCTCTTTGGCCCGATTTTGTTATGTCAAGTGAGGCATGAGCTTGATTGTCTGATATGCATGAACACAAACAAACAAAAACAATCTAAAACCTTAAAAACACGACCAGTCTGATTTTACTACCGTCTATCGATAGATTCTGCAAGCCGGGAACATCGTCTATAGAGAGAATCTGCACTTTGGCCTCATATGATTGTGTCAAATGAGGCATGAGCTTAGTTGTATGGTATGCATGAACACAATTTTCTGGTATGCATGAACACATATTATCTGGTACCCATGAACATTGGATAGGACATGCACCAATCAGAAAAATGTAGTACCTTGATGCAGAGAGAAGATTTGGTGCAGGTGCAAATTGTATTTATATGTTTCAAAAAATTATAAAATTTATTACATGAATATATACACATGTTCTGAACAATCATGTGAAATTTCCATGGAAAATGCGTTGTATTTGAGCTACAAAAAAACATATTTTTGGCTGTATGTATAGGTTTGAAAACTCAGATTTCCTTTAGAAATTTGTCTTTTTCGTATACCTGAAAATGCAATATATCTTCCCTGAAATTTCTACTGAACCTTCGAAAGGGTATATGTATGTGCATATTTAATTTCAGATTTTTTGAGTTCCATAAATATATTTTTGGTTTTTTTTTCTTCAAAAATCAGGAGCACTAGTGTTCATGTGCCAAAGGCACTTTCCCCTTGTTGTAGTACTATTCCAACACAAAAATCACACAAGGGTATAGAAAATACTTACAACTAGGTTGGTGAGGATGTCAGGATAGAAGTTTTTACCTTGACTGGTGTCTTTGATTCAACGAAAATATTATTGGCACTTACTTCCCAGAATGTGTTGTACATATGAAAATTTTCAACGTTGTGGAGTCGTACATGGTTGTAGTATAAGAAAAGGGGAAACATGAGAAAAATATCTAATCTGATACTAAGAACAGTTTTTTTTTTGCATCAAAGATATTGCAGTTGCCTGATGAGGCGATAGGGCGAGAGCCGGGACAAGTGACCGTGCCAACACTCTCTTTGAGTCGGGGCAACAAAGAATGTATTGAGTCGCCATGGCACTAGCTTGAAGACTGATCACCTCAAAGAATAAAGTTGGGTACGTGTCTCCTTGAGTGTGATGGGAATTATTATATGCCATGTAGTAGGCGGGGTTTTTGGTTTTGGCGCGTCGGTTATTGATTTTTGTCAACGTGAATTTTGGAGCGTGATTTTCACAGCGTTAATTGGAACGTGGTTTTTGTTGTGTGGGGGCGTGATTTGGTTGACTGTAGACATGATGTAAACTAAAAAGTATTCTAAACTGGGTGTGATTTTTGGTAGAGTTAAGATATAATAATAGAGGAGTGGGAGTTAGATGGGGCGGACGGAAATGGGCAAGGTCACCTCGCCTGTACAATCAACAAAGGGAGCGATGTAGTAAACGGAACATATTCCTCCCTTCTATAGGTAGTAGAGATAGAAAAACATGTACGAGAGGGCCCCTTCAAATACGTAGCATGATCAAAACTCCAAATCAATAGAGATATGGAGGGAATGTTTGCTCTTCTATCAGCTTGGCTGGCACCGTTGATGTCACTCTAATTGACCGTGAACCATTGAGTTGTACACCACTGATTTTTTTTTTGGCTATCAACAATGCACGAAGCACCTGGTCGGTGCATCGTGGGTGTGCGACACCAATTTACGTTATTCCTTTTTGGAGAGTGATGGTATGGATCGACGAACAATGCTCACTAGCCACACTCGATGGTGAACCATCGAATTGTACACCAGCTTGGTGTTACCTCAAAGTTTTTCGAAAATACATAGTAGAACATGGGTCCTCATGAACCCTATAACTTGCCGCCCCAAAATTCAAATTCTAGCGCTTCAAAAGTTATATTTGTTTTAAGGTAGTGGACACACGTGTGTAGGTGCTTGACTTTTTCATACCCAAATTTAAGAGGGAAAATGATTGTCCTCCCCCGGGGGATCGGGCGCGTCGCAACCTCCGGGTGCGTGGCCGTTAGATGGAACGGATCGCACAGACGTGAACTCCCAGCGACAGCCGCACGTGCGTGGACCCCACCCACGTTTTCATCGTCCCCAACCTTATCTCGTCCCCAAATCGCTGGGAGGCGAAGCCACCGGCTACCACCGCGCCGCCGTCTCCGGCCACCTCCGCCGCAGCTTGCGCGCCGCCGTCTCCCTCCACGTCGAGCTCCGCCTCTCTGCGCCCGGCCGCCGCCTCCCTTGACCTCCTCTTGCGCCGTCGCGTTCTCGACGACGCCCACGCCGCGCTGGGCCTCCCCTGCAGCTTGTGCGCCTTCGTCGCCCCCACGCCGAGCTCCGCCCCCTGTGCGGGTTCGCCGCCTCCCCTTACCTCCTCCTTCTGCAGTCGCGCCGCCGCGTCCTCGTCGGCACCCACGCGGAGCACGACCTCCCCCACAGCTCGTGCGCCTTCGTCGCACACCACGCTGATCTCCGCCTCCCTGCGCGCGGCCGCCCACCTCCCCTGCATGTGGCTGCCTCCTCCCTCGACCTCCTCCTCTTGCAACCACCGCGTCCACGTCGGCGCCCACACCGAGCTCCGCCATCCCTGCGCGCGGCCAGGGACGTCAACAAACGCGCCGCCTGGAAGAGCACGGTGGCCATGGCTTTTCATTAATGACCGACGAGTCCATCTCTTTTTCCTTTCCATGTGATGCTACGTACGAAGACTGGCGGTGCTACCCTAGGTTGATGACGGTGCTACTATAGGTTGGAGATGATGCTACATTGGTCGATGGCGTGGAGTGCTGCAAACGACACATGGTGATGCTACCAACTGTGGTCGGGGTCGCTTCCATTGGTGTTATGTGTTGCTACGTGCGGGATTGTGTTTTCGGGGATTTTGCGGCCATATGTTTCGTGGATTTGCAACATAGGAATTATTTTTTTGCTACTTTTTTTTTGCTATGTTGCTACAATTGCAAAATATTTTTGCTACGAGGTCTCCAGCGAGGACTTCCGGCGAGTTCCCCGGCGAGCTCCCCATCGATGTATCCAACGATAATCATTTTGCTACAATAGCACATTTATTTTTGCTACGAGGTCTCCGGCGAGGTCTCCGGCGAGTCTCCGGTGATGTGTCCGGCGAGCTCAACCTTTTGTTTTATTTCATAGGTGAACCGTTTTTTGCTACACTGAAGCAAAAGCGAGATTTTTTTTGCTACCCGGCAGCAAAAATGACACGTGTCAGCACGGGGACCCGGGGGCTGGGAAATCAAATCCCCCGGGGGACGCCCAGTACTGTCCGAAGAGTATGTAGCTTAGGCAAAATTCATAAGTTTCAAACGAGCAGTCTAAAGGAAACTCTTTCCCCCTCTTGAAAAAATAGTGTAAGTTAATGATCGGATAAATATGCAACTTCGTAGCGAAGTAAGTTTAAACGAATTTAGGAATGAATACCCATGTCCAAAAAAGAATCGCTTCAGTTTCCGGACGTGTGTAGATGAGAATTGTGATGGTGACCGGTGCTGCTTTTGTTTCGACTTGACGGCGCCGCAACACTACACGCACCTCTGCCCGTTGCCCGCACGCCTCGATCCCATCCAACCACCACCGCCTCTGCCGCCCCGGCCGGCCATGGACTCCACCGCGTCGGCGCTGGACCTACTGGCGGCGCTGCTCACGGGCCGCGCCCCGCCGTCCTCCGACACCGAGGGGGACGACGGCCACCGCCGCCTCCTCGCGCTGCTCGCCACCTCCCTGGCCGTGCTCGTCGGCTGCGGCGTCGCGCTCCTCGTCCGCCGCTCCTCCTCCCCCCAGCCGGTCCCGGCGCCGCCCCTCGCCGCGAAGAAGGCCCGCGAGGCGGACGAGCCCGACCCGGACGACGGCCGCCAGCGGGTCGCGCTCTTCTTCGGCACGCAGACCGGCACCGCCGAGGGCTTCGCCAAGGTACCCGTCCGTCCCCACCCCTCGCCGCCTGCTCCGCTCTGCTTGCTCGCTCCTCCGTCTCGCCGAAACCTAATTGACACCGCTGCTGCTGCCACCGCAGGCGCTCGCGGAGGAGGCCAAGGCCAGGTACGACAGGGCCGTCTTCAAGGTGCTCGATCTGGTACGCCTCCGATCCCAGTTTCATCACACCCAATACCACGCTGCCGCTCGCATGCAGCTCCCCTCCCACTTCCCCCCTCTTCTGCGATATGTTGTGACCAACGCGTGCTACTGACTGACTGCTTCATCGGACTGGGTGGTGGTTCAGGACGACTACGCGGCGGAGGACGAGGAGTACCAGGAGAAGCTCAACAAGGAGAGCATCGCGCTCTTCTTCCTGGCCACGTAAGCATCCTCACCTTCCGTCTCCACCTGATTACGTCTATTGCGCTTGCGGATTGCTTGCCATCATCCCTGTCCAGCAAAACAGGCCAATGCATATCTGTTCAAACTAATCGCTGTTTGAACCGGCAGTAAAGCTAGGGCAGCCCCGTTTTGCCGACCGCTTGATTGCTAACGCGTTTTGTTGCTGCTGCTGTAGGTATGGGGACGGTGAGCCGACCGACAACGCCGCCAGGTTTTACAAGTGGTTCTCAGAGGTACGATTACTCATCTAGTGCTCTGTAATGCGCTTGGGCGTCTGTGTGTGTGTGTTTTTTTGCGTCGTGGTTTATGAATTCATAGCCGTTTTGTGTCGTTGGTTTTCAGGGGAGTGAGAGGGGTGAATGGCTGAGCAACCTCCGGTTCGCGGTGTTTGCCCTTGGAAATAGGCAATACGAGCATTTCAACAAGGTTGGAAAGGAGGTTGATCAGCTCCTCGCTGAACAAGGTAGACAAAAGCACAACGACTGAGTCATTTGTGGGAGCCCAGTTCACCTAGATTTTTTTTTTGAAGTATGTTAACCTCAAAACTATGACGTACTGTTCTTCCGGGAAAATGATATAATTATATTGACCTTATAACCGATTTACCACGTATAATTAGTTTTTAGTGAAATTCTGTGAATCCTCTGCAGCATGTTTTTCTAGTTACATTTTTTTTCATAGTTTCTGTCTGCCCTTTTTCATCTGCTGCTCGTTAACTTTGGTCCATCATGTTCTTCCAGGTGGCAAACGCCTAGTTCCTGTTGGTCTTGGAGATGATGATCAATGCATTGAGGATGACTTCAATGCTTGGTATGTACTGCCATGACATAATATAGACTTTGATTCATCAGCTTTAGTATGGTGGTCCTATTTCAGCATGTAGCTTGTCTCTTATAAATCAAAGCTAATGGTTCCTTTCCTCAACTAAAGGAAGGAACTGCTGTGGCCAGAATTGGATAAATTGCTCCGTGCTGAAGAAAATTCTTCAGCAGCATCAACTCCTTACACGGCTGCTATTCCGGCGTACAGAATTGTGTTCACTAAACCAGAGGATGCCGCACATATCAATAAGTCTTTCAGTCTTAGCAATGGTCATGTCGTCTATGATATTCAACATCCTTGCCGGTATGCTTTTTTTTGGGGGTTTTATGCCACTGATTCCAAGACTATGGTTGTAGTATGGGCGAACTCTAAGCATGCTTCTTTTCCAGGGCAAATGTGGCTGTGCGCCGGGAGCTTCATACACCAGCTTCTGACCGGTCCTGCATTCATTTGGAGTTTGATATTGCAGGAACTAGCCTCACGTAAGCATATTGAATGATCTAGCTTTGTCAGTTTCTGAAAATTAAGAGGAAAAAAAGGATGATTTTAGTTGGTTTCAAGACACCTGATTAATCCTCATTTTTCCCTTCCAGATATGAGACTGGAGACCATGTTGGTGTTTATGCAGAAAATTCAACTGAGACTGTAGAGGAGGCAGAAAAACTGTTAGGTTATTCACCAGATACCACCTTTTCAATTTATGCTGACCAAGAGGATGGCACTCCACTTTTTGGGGGCTCTTTGCCACCTCCGTTCCCATCTCCCTGTACAGTGAGGGTTGCACTTGCCAGATATGCTGATCTGTTGAGTTCACCTAAGAAGGTGAATATATTTTTGCATATTTTTTCTCTCATTACGCTCTATGTTTGTATTTATACATATTTTGAATTTTCTCAATGGGTTGCTGCAGAGTGTTCTAATTTCTTTGGCTGCTCATGCATCTGATCCCAAAGAGGCTGAGCGGCTAAGACATCTAGCTTCTCCTGCTGGAAAGGTCAGTTTGTAATCTAGGTTAAGTTCATACATTCTGATAATGGTGTTATTTTTCTCACATAAATTTCATTGGGCAGAAGGAATATTCTCAGTGGATAATCGCAAGTCAAAGAAGTCTCCTGGAAGTTATTTCGGAGTTCCCATCAGCGAAACCTCCACTTGGTGTCTTCTTTGCAGCTATTGCTCCTCGCCTACAGCCGAGATACTACTCAATATCTTCCTCACCAAGGTACCCTTGCCTTTCAAATAATACCTGATATAACATGAGCAAATTGGCCACTCAGTCAAGATTCATGATATCATATTGCTGCAGAATGGCACCAACAAGAATTCATGTGACATGTGCACTAGCTTGTGGGCAAACCCCTACCGGAAGGATCCATAAGGGAGTTTGTTCTACTTGGATGAAGGTACACTCCTGCCTCCGTTTTTTACAAAGCAGTTTGTTTTATAATATAGTAGTAGTTGCTAGTACTGTTCAACCTTTTAAGCTATTGCAAGATAATTGCATTTGACCCCTTTTGCTCCTTTAATGTTTGTATTCAACCCTGATTTACTTTGTTTTGTCTATCCTGAACATGTTGAGCAACTTCCAACTTTTTTCCCTAGGCAACTCCATGTTGAATCACACATATTTGATATTTCCTCACATTTAATGAGGTTGGCATAAATTTCTAGTTCAGTCAGCTTGCCTTTTTTTGTACCCTTAGGAGAACAACTGGTCATCTTTCGCTCATAGTTCTCAACTTCTCACTGTGAGCTTCCACGTGTGGCTTTCTAAATTAAATGGATTATATCAGACAGCTCATTTCGTCCAATGATGCAACCTTGCATTACTCCGTGTGAAGCACACTACTCCCTGTGAAGTACAAATACGTTGTAGATCTTGTACCCAACAATATGATTAAAGTTCTCAACACATACTTTGTGTATCTGTTGTCATATATAGTCACTCAAATTGAACTTTGAGATGTGAATATAGTCATTTCTAATCATCATGATCAGCGTGTAGTCAAAGTTCTAAATCATCCAAAGTAATTGTCAGTGACCATCATGTCATTATAGTAAACCTTTGTCTTATTATCCCCCATGCAGCATTCAAGTCCCTCGGAAGAGAGCCAAGAATGTAGTTGGGCTCCAATTTTCGTGAGGCAATCTAACTTCAAACTGCCTGCTGATCCTACAGTCCCTATTATAATGGTAGGCCCTGGGACTGGTCTTGCACCTTTCAGAGGCTTCTTACAGGTCTGTTTTGTCTTTCCCTTCTTTGTCTCACATTATTCTTCAGGATTTGGCACTCTTCAGTATGCTAATTTTCATATCCAACCCATTTGGCACTGGCAGGAAAGATTAGCTTTAAAGGAGACCGGAGTGGAACTAGGCCGTGCCATTCTCTTCTTTGGGTGCAGAAACCGCCAGATGGTATGGCCTATGTTTCTTTGTTCTTCAGCTTCATCTACATTTGTTGCTGTCATGATAGCCAGCATGTCATCTATAATTCCCATGGCATAGCAAATTCTTACATATGTGCCACAGATATTATTCTGTGGGCTGTTTCCCTTGTCAAACTCCTCGTCATCTGCCAGGAAACTTTTCTGCATTTGCATTTTACACATCTTTAAAAGTTGCCTGATCAATATTTATTTCTTCAGGACTTCATATACGAGGATGAGCTCAACAACTTTGCTGAATCTGGAGTTCTCTCCGAGTTGATTGTTGCCTTCTCTCGTGAGGGTCCTACAAAAGAGTATGTTCAACACAAAATGGCAGAGAAGGTAAATCGATGCTCATTATTTATTCAGGTGCTGTTAATCAGTTACCATACCTTATTTTCCCGACTCATCATTCATGTGTAATCTTCGCAGGCTGCCCATCTTTGGAGCATAATTTCTCAGGGTGGCTATGTGTATGTCTGTGGCGATGCCAAAGGCATGGCTAGAGATGTGCACCGCACTCTGCACACAATTGTTCAGGAACAGGTATTGGTATCACCCCAAATCGTATTTGTCACGTCACTATTCCTTGTTGCGTCTTTATCTGTGTCATACATTGTCAACACTATCACTGTGTTACTACTCTAGGAAGCAACATTGAAATGTGGGTTAGAAGAAAACCATACTTTCTAACAGATTACTGGTCCAAGGAGATCTCTTCACTGGCTCTGACCAGTGCCAATTGCTACTTTATCTGTCCACACTTTTGTTTTAGAAGTTGATGTAGTACGGTCAAGTGGCTTGGTTACCTCTCTTTAGCTCGACGGTGTCAAGCTGAATCATTCATACACTTCTCATTTCAGGGCTCTTTGGACAGCTCTAAGACGGAGAGCTATGTGAAGACCCTGCAGATGGAAGGGAGATACTTGAGAGACGTATGGTGACAAGTGCGATCATGAGAAAACGCTTATACAACTGTGGAATGTGCGCAAGCGTAGGAATTTAGTGAAAAACAGGGGAAGTTTGTCTCCAGTCTCCTGCTTCAATATGTTTGG
>NC_061512.1:263865161-263902661 GCF_022539505.1 Lolium rigidum | reverse complement strand
CGGACCTCCTCGTGATGTCCTGGATCCCATCCGAGACTCCGAACAAAACTTCGAACTCCATTCCATATTTCCATATCTACTTAAACGACATCAAACCTTAAGTGTGTCACCCTACGGTTCGCGAACTATGTAGACATGGTTGAGACTTCTCTCCGACCAATAACCAATAGCGGGATCTGAAGATCCATAATGGCTCCCACATATTCAACGATGACTTAGTGATCGAATGAACCATTCACATACGATACCAATTCCCTTTGTCACGCGATATTTTACTTGTCCGAGGTTTGATCATCGGTATCTCTCTATACCTTGTTCAACCTCGTCTCCTGACAAGTAATCTTTACTCGTACCATGGTATGTGGTCTCTTATGAACCATCCATATGCTTGCAAGCTATTTAGACGACATTCCACCGAGAGGGCCCAGAGTATATCTATCCGTCATCGAGATGGACAAATCCCACTGTTGATCCATATGCCTCAACTCATACTTTCTGGATACTTAATCCCACCTTTATAACCACCCATTTACGCAGTGGCGTTTGATGTAATCAAAGTACCTTTTCAGTATAAGTGATTTACATGATCTCATGGTCTAAAGGATTAGGTAACTATGTATCGAAAGCTTATAGCAAATAACTTAATGACGTGATCATATGATACGCTTAAATGGGTGTGTCCATTACATCATTCATATAATGATATAACCTTGTTATTAATAACATCCAATGTTCATGATTATGAAACTAATCATCTATTAATCAACAAGCTAGTTAAGAGGCTTACTAGGGACTCCTTGTTGTTCACATAACACACATGTATCAATGTTTCGGTTAATACAATTATAGCATGGTATGTAAACATTATCATAAACACAAAGATATATTATAATAACCATTTTATTATTGCCTCTTGGGCATATATCCAACAGTCTCCCACTTGCACTAGAGTCAATAATCTAGTTTACATTTGTAAAGATATAACACCTTGGCCTTCTGGTGCTTTATCATGTTTTGCTCACGGGAGAGGTTTTAGTCAACGATTCTGACACACTCAGAAACGTATGTATTTTGCAATTCATTAGCGTCTTCACGCATCACTTATTTTCCAAATGAGTCGGCATTAAATATGTTTGGTCTTCTGGTGGAACCTTAATTCCGCGGTCTGAAATATGTCACTAATATTGTCATACACAATATAGCTTCAAAGTTCTGACACTATCGGAACTACACCAAGTTCTCAAAGAACCTCTTGACTTAACATCCTCAGTCATTGTCAAAACAATGACATATTCTGCCTTCGTTTGTAGAATCCGTCACAATATTTTAGAACTCTTCTAAATCTAGCATTGTGCTACCTTTTAATCGACACTTAGCCTAATTGAGATTTGAAATTAATTTTATATGTGACCAAACAAATATCGGTGCAACACCTTACAGCGATTTGTTTGTCATTACCACATACAAAAACTATATATATATATATCCTTGGTTCTTCTAAAGCACACATGGATATTCTTACTGTTTGTCCATTGATCATCACATGTATCATTCTGGTATATGCTCCTAACTTTTTAGAACACAGGACATCTGATTGTGTACATATTATTCGTGATCTATAATCACTCATGTGTTTTTACTTATTGAGTGTCAGATACACTCAAGTCTTGTTAAACCTTCACATGACAAGAACATTTTCTTAATATTTCTATATTGAACTACTTCAATATCCATTCTATGTACTTTGACTTAAACTTATTATGTGTCTCAATCTATCTTCATAGATCTTGACACTAAATATGTTTCAGTCCATATCCTTTCATTGAAGTTGATTCTCAATGAAACCTTTTATAATCAAGTATATAATTACATCATTTATAACCAACTATATGTATCTACATAAAGTATTGTAAATATGTCTCAGTGCTCCCACTTAATTTCTTGCAAATGCAAGCCTCTTCATCGTTTCTGATGAAATCAAAAACTCTTTGACTATTTCATCCGGTGAAGATTCCAACTCCGCGATACTCACTTCATCCAATTGAAGTTCGTTTACCTATCTAGTATTCCACGGACTAGCAAAACAATTGGTTGTATCTTGTATACACCTTTAATACACACTTCTGTTAAGTAATGTATTTTGCCATCCTACTATCATATCTCATGAAAGAAATATGTAGCGATTACGAATAATCCACATAGACTATAAGCATTGCTACGGAAGATCTAATCTTATTGTAATCAACTCTTTGAACTTTGTCGTAAACAACTTTTCGACAAGTCGAGCTTATTCAAGGATATTCCATCCAAGTCCATCAATTTTATAGATCCGTTTACTTTCAAAAAGTATTCATCTATCTTGGATTTCATGGCGTATAGCCATTTTAACGAGTCGGGGCCCATCATAACTTCTTTGTATGTAGTTGGTTTATCATTGTTCAAAAAACAATCCTTTGTTCACAAATCATTTATTTGATCACAAAGTAAACCATACCTACAAGGTTCAATAAGTACTTCGATCTCCATGACTATAACATTTTGTAGACATGGGAGCCATGATCGTCGTGGCCACTTCCGGAACCAATTCCGATGCTGCGCTATTCTGATCATTATGCTCAGGTTCATAAACCTTATCAAGTTTTATTGTCCTCCCACTCAAATACTTCGCTAAAAACAATTTCTTGGAAATAAGTAAGAAACATCGACAAACACTTTTGTCTTTGTCTCCATAGTGGAAAGAATTCCCAATCAATTCTGTGGGATAACCAACAAAGACATTCATCCGATTTTGGTTGTAAACTTATTTACTTTATGCTATGCATTCCAAAATTTAAGAAAGGACTATTAGGGTTCATACCCATGCCATAACTCGTATGGTGTCATTTCAACGGATCATGATGATGCTCTATTTAGTGTAAAAGCGGTAGTCACTAAAGCATAATCCACAAAAATATAATAGCATCAATATTTTATCTCATCATTGACCCAACAAGGTTTGGATACATCTCTCGGATACTCCATTATCACTATGATACTCCAAGAAACGTGAGTTGTAGAACAATTTCATAACTCTCTTAGATGTTCGCTAAAACTCGTAATTCAAATATTTCCACTATGATCCAATCATAGATATTTGACTTTTCTATTACGATGATTTCCACCTCATGCTGAAATTTATTTGAATCCATTCAAATGTTTCAAACTTCTTCCTTATCGAATATATCCACATATATATACTAAATTCATTGTTGGAAGTTTTCATGAAGTAGAAGAATCTCCCGCACACACCTATGCCCAGTGATCCACATACATCATTATGTATTTTTACACTAAGTTAGTTGCCCATTCAACTCTTGGCCTATGAACGGTATTTCAGTCATTCTCTTTAGAAAAGGATTTGCAAGCGCCAAACGATTCAAAAATCGAATGACTCCAAAAATACATTTGCATGGAGTTCCTTCATGCGTTCCTCTCTAATATGACCTAAATGGCGGTTCCACAAATAAGTGGAATTCAAATCATTTGCCTTATGGCATTTTAGCGTCAGTATTATGTATGTGTGTTTCACCATTAAGATTTATAATAACTTATCCATCGTACATGGAGTAATGTCATAATTTGAACAACTCATTATTTTCATTTGACCAGAGCAAAATAATAATTATTAAGTTCTTTATTATAAATACTAAGGGCTAGATAGAATGCCAACGACGAACATAATAACACTTTATTTTTGTTCCAGAAGTGCATTCCTGTCATATTCCTTGTCAGTCACTTAGGCCATTGTATTCTTGTATTGCGTTGTTTTGTATGACATTTCATACCAACCAATATGGTACTAATACCCAAGAATTTCATTGTGTGACCAAACTAGGAATACAACCATAACATGTATATCATGTATATACACCTGAGCTAGACTTTCTAGTCTTCTCTTTTCTTTCCGCCAAAATATCTTTTGTAGTTTCTCTTTTAGCTTTCCTCATTATTCAGAGAACACTTCACCTTCAATAACTTCTAGATTTGTTGGTCAAATACCAATAACCTTGAGGTTCTTATTTTGAAGTTGATCATCATATGACAAGTGTTCCAGATTTCACTATTAGTAACTTTGTAATATGATGAACAATTTCATTCATAATTTTATCCATCAATTCATGACGACTTTCCGAGACCATGTCTGTACATGCTAGGCTCGTAAAGTTTAACCTCAGTATTCGCATGTGCAAATCTGGCTTGCACCCGTTGTATGCACACGTAGAATCTATCACACCCGATCATCACGTGATGCTTCGAAATGACGAGTCTTAGCAACGGTGCATACTAAGGATGATCACTTCATGGATATGCGAATATCGTTAGTGCCCCAATAGTTGGAGGATTGGGATGCCTTGCGTCTTCAACCTTCGTACATTCCCATAAAACTTATGAGTTTATGTAGTCTCACCAAATTATATTCTATCATCTTGCAATAAGGTCTTAGATATCACATATATCTCATACCTTGATTATTTCTGAAAACTAAATTTTCAGCTCCTTACTTTTCAAACAGATTTGAACTTCAAGTTTCACGGAGACAAGATAACTTTAGGTACTAATTGAAACCATAGCTCTTTGAATCAACAATGTGAGGTTTACTAAAAGTTTGCAATAGGACTTAATCATTTCTTGATTCTTTAACAATACGGTACCAGTCCGTAAAGTTTCTTGTCAGATTTTAACAGTATTTCTATCTCAATTACAAGTCTAGCGCATGGTAGAATACGGATGCCAATACTACAAAATTAATTCAAAATACTACTCAGACTATGTTTATGATAATTAGTTCATGTTTTTATCTAATATCTAATGAACTCCCACTTAATACAACATCCCTCATAGTTGTTAAGTGGTACACGATCCAGATCCACTACACCAAAACCGATCATCACGTGAGATGATGTAGCTTCAATGGTGAACATCAACATGTTGATCATATCATCCATATGACTCGTGTTCAACCTTTCGGTTTCCGTTGTCCCGAGGCCATGTCTGTACATGCTAGGCTCGTCAAGCAAACTCAAGTATTCCGCGTGTGCAACATGGCTTACACCCGTTGTATGTGAACGTTGAGTCTATCACATCCGATCATCACGAGATGCTTCGAAACGACGAACTATATCAACGGTGCATACGAGAGGAGAACACTTTATTATCTTGATATTAATGTGAGGGATCATCTTATATAATGCTACCGTCGCGTTCTAAGCAAAATAAGATGCATAAAGGATTAACATCACATGCAATTCATATGTGATATGATATGGCCCTTTAGTCTTTGCGCCTTCGATCTTCATCTCCAAAGCACGGACATGATCTCCATCATCAACGGGCATGATCTCCATCATCGTCGGCGTAGCGTCAAGGTCCATGGCGCCGTCTTCATGGTTGTTCACCTCATGTAGCAACTATTACAACTACTTTGAAATACTACTCAACATGAAATTTAAAGACAACCATAAGGCTCCTGCCGGTTGCCACAATACAATAATGATCATCTCATACATATTCATCATCACATCATGGCCATATCACACCACCAAACCCTGCAAAAACAAGTTAGACGTCTCTAATTTGGTTTGCATATTTTACGTGGTTTAGGGTTTTCGAGTAAGATCTAATCTACCTACGAACATGAACCACAACGGTGATACTAGTGTTGTCAATAGAAAGAGTAAATTGAATCTTCACTATGGTAGGAGAGACAGACACCCGCAAAGCCACTTATGCAATACAAGTTGCATGTCGAACGTGGAGCAAGTCTAATGAACGCGGTCATGTAAAGTTAGCCCGAGCCGCTTCATCCCACCATGCCACCAAGATGCAAAGTACTCGAACTAAAGACAACAAAGCATCAACGCCCACAAAACAATTGTGTTCTACTCGTGCAACCATCTATGCATAGACACGGCTCTGATACCACTGTAGGGATTCGTTGCATAGAAACAAAAAAAAATTCCTACCGTGAGAACGCAATCCAAGCCAAGATGCAATCTAGAAGACGGGAGCAACGAGGGGATGATCAAGACTCACCCTTGAAGATTTCCAAAGCCTACAAGAGTAGGCTCTTGTTGCTGCGGTAGACGATCACTTGCCGCTTGCAAAAGCGCGTAGAAGATCTTGATCACGGTGCCACAATCGGGCAGCACCTCCGTACTCGGTCACACGTTCGGTGTTGATGAAGACGATGTCCTTCTCCCCGTTCCAGCGGGCAGCGGAAGTAGTAGATCCTCCTCGGAATCCCGGCAGCACGACGGCGTGGTGGCGGTGGTGGTGGAGATCTGCGACAGAGCTTCGCCTAAGCTATGTGGGAGAGAGAGGTAGGAGGGAACCGCTAGGGTTTGGGAGAGGGGGCGCCGGCTAGGGCAGCCTTGAGGGGGTGCGGCCATGGTGGTCTTGGTGTGGCCGGCCAGCCCCTCCCCTCCCTCTTTATATAGGTGGAAGCCCCAAGGATTAGGTCAAAAGTCTCCGAATAAGACCCCAACATAAAGCCTTCCATATGACCAAACCTAGGGGGAGTGGGACTCCCCCCTTTCCTTTGGTGGGGTGGCCGGCCACCATGGGGAGGAGTCCACTTGGGACTCCTCCTCCCTTAGGCTGGCCGTCCAAGGTGGGTGGAGTTCCTCTGGGACTCCACCTTCCATGCTTATTTCTTCCGGACTCTTCTAGAACCTTCTAGAACCTTCCAGAGAAAATACCGGATCATTTTCAAACCTAGAAAATGACTTCCTATATATGAATCTTATTCTCCGGACCATTCCGGACCTCCTCGTGATGTCCTGGATCCCATCCGAGACTCCGAACAAAACTTCGAACTCCATTCCATATTTCCATATCTACTTAAACGACATCAAACCTTAAATGTGTCACCCTACGGTTCGCGAACTATGTAGACATGGTTGAGACTTCTCTCCGACCAATAACCAATAGCGGGATCTGGAGATCCATAATGGCTCCCACATATTCAACGATGACTTAGTGATCGAATGAACCATTCACATACGATACCAATTCCCTTTGTCACGCGATATTTTACTTGTCCGAGGTTTGATCATCGGTATCTCTCTATACCTTGTTCAACCTCGTCTCCTGACAAGTACTCTTTACTCGTACCGTGGTATGTGGTCTCTTATGAACCATTCATATGCTTGCAAGCTATTTAGACGACATTCCACCGAGAGGGCCCGGAGTATATCTATCCGTCATCGGGATGGACAAATCCCACTTGTTGATCCATATGCCTCAACTCATACTTTCCGGATACTTAATCCCACCTTTATAACCACCCATTTACGCAGTGGCGTTTGATGTAATCAAAGTACCTTTCCAGTATAAGTGATTTACATGATCTCATGGTCTAAAGGATTAGGTAACTATGTATCGAAAGCTTATAGCAAATAACTTAATGACGTGATCATATGCTACGCTTAAATGGGTGTGTCAATTATATCATTCATATAATGATATAACCTTGTTATTAATAACATCCAATGTTCATGATTATGAAACTAATCATCTATTAATCAACAAGCTAGTTAAGAGGCTTACTAGGGACTCCTTGTTGTTCACATAACACACATGTATCAATGTTTCAGTTAATACAATTATAGCATGGTATGTAAACATTATCATAAACACAAAGATATATTATAATAACCATTTTATTATCCCAAATTCTAATTAATGCCAGAGCGATGTGTTGTCTTAGACAATGCTCCCTACTCGCGCCGTCCGATCCTCATCTAACGGTCTTCCGGAGGCGGTAGGTGAGATGCAAAGGTCCTGCACGTGGCCAGGCGGCTGTAAGGCACTAAATCACTGTATCTGGTCTTCGTCTCTCCCGCGGATTCATCTGGAAATCCCATCTCCTCCTAGCGTCAGGAACGTGAGGCGGCGGTGCTGCGCTTCCAACGGAAACCGCCGGCGACTCGTTCGCCCGACCGCGCGGGCCAGAGCTCCGCCGGTGAATCGGCCGCCCGGCCCCGGCGCACCTGACCTCCGCCGGCGACTCGTCCGCTCGGCCCCGGCACACCAGACCTCCGCCGGCTACTCGTCCGACCTTCGTCGGAGACTTGCCCGCCTCGTCCAGGCCCTCCCTACCCCCGTCGGCGACTCGCCCTGTCCTGGTGCACACGAACTCCGCCGGGGACGCGCGTGATGGAGGCGGCGCTCGACGCTGACTTCCTTGCGGCGGAACAGCGGCCAGGAAGCCGTCCCCTTCTTCAAGGCCATAGTCTGATAATTTAGATGTATTTTTTTCTTTTTTATACATCCACTATTGTTATTTTTACGTTCTCGATTAGAATCACAGACAAGAGTTGTAATTTAGGAATGTAATTTTTTTGCAACGATTGGACCAAGGCGGTGGTTTTTAGTTGCATCTTGGTGCATCAGGATGTAATTTTTCTTCTTTTTTTACATCCAAAATATTGAATAAATCAAGGTGTAAAACACCATTTGTGATCCCAGTTTTGATGATTTTACATGTAATTTTTGGAATTTTCTACATCCATCGTTAATTTTTTTTACATCCTCAACTAGATGAACGAAATATGAGGAATGAGTTGTTTTATTAATGAATGTAATTTTTCCGTAAAAGTTAGATGAAATTTAGATTGTACTTGTTCAGACCGGAGTTGGAAGACGGCATACGCAAAGAAATATGGGGGACCAAAACTGCATGTGCGCGTGTGGGTATGTGTAGTCTGCATTTCATCCGGGTGGCCCAGCTTTGACAAAGCCAAGAGTAGCGGTTCTATTTTCGGTTACCTGTCACTGTCAGCTCTTAGGTCCACTTCTATTTCGGGAAATATTTTGTTCCGACACGGGGAGTACCATGGTAGACTAACCCGTGCCTGAGCACTCTGTAGCATCGTCCTTTTATATTGCCTCTTGGGCATATATCCAACACTCTCCTCCATCATTCGCCCTACGCCGGCCACTGCGGTCGACTCGCTGGCTGGTTGTCACCGCCTCGGCCGGCCCGCCTCCAACAACAGTGCAGCACGGCTGCACGCGGCACACATGGGACACCTTCTTCGTCTCAACCGGCTGCCTACGTCTGCACGGTCTCCATCGCCAGTCCATCTTCGCCGCAATCGCCCGGGACAACACCGACAAACAGCGCATCGATTTCGATCTGTGCCGACGTCCACGCCATGGCGCGTGCAACGCCGCCGTCGGTCTGATCAACCGACCGCGCGCACGTCTCCGCCAAGCACGTCCCCGAGCACGCGCCTACCACCGATCGAGCTACGGGCTGCCGCCGCGTCGCCCTTCGGGCCGCAGTGCCGCCGCCTTTGGTCCACGCCACTGGCCTCCGACGCGCCTTCCAAGGTGTGTACGTCGCTGGTGGCCTCCCGCCGCTGCATTGACTCGCGCCCTGCAGCTACGCCACCCGCTTGGGCCGTGGCATCGCCGCACGCGATCACCTTCACCGTCCCCCGCGCACCGACGTCCGAGGCCACCACGGCGCTGCCCCTTCGGCGTGGGTCGCCTTCGTCCGCGCATGGTCTTCGTCACGCCGCCGGGTTCTTTCTCGCCTACTTCGTGTACCGCCGCCGCGCCTCCACCCCAGGTCGCCGCTGGGCTCGCCAACCACTCCCGGTCGCGCTGGGCTCGCCGACCACCGCCACGCCCGTCTAGGCGTCCAACCTGACCACCCTGGGTCACCGCTGGGTTAGCCGCCTTCTACATCTTCGTACACTACAGCTTTGCCGCCAGCGTCCTCGCCTCTTCCCCGACTACGCCACCTGCTCCTCTACCCCGACACCCGTCGTCGAGACCTCCTCTGCTAGTCTACTCTGACATGGCGCACACTTTGTACTGTTCCCTGCCCCCGCACGCCCGGTACTGGCAACACCGGCACATGTCTTCGTCCCCGACGCGTCCCCGGGCCTGGCAAGCTCGGACAGGCGCCTCGTCTTCATCGGCATCGCCTCTACGACTGCCTAGACCGCGTCACCGACTAGTTCTTCTATGCGTACTCGGTTCTGGTAAAACCAGAGTATGCCTTCGTCCCCGACGTGCGCCTGGTTCTGGCAAAACTATAGTTGCACTTCGTCCTCGACGGCTCAGACTGCATCGACTTCGGCAACGACCATCTCCACGACTGCCTCGGCGCGTCTCCGTCACTCTCCTCGCACACCACCTCGCCTGCGGCTACATCGACACCGGCACCCGTCCACGACATCGACCACGGCATCCCCTCGCGCAGCTACCCCGACCAAGGTTGCAACACCCACGCTCTCGGCTACCTCGACATCTGCACAAGGGCTACCACCTCGCACGAGCACCTCGGCTTCCTCTACAGTCCAAGCATCCGCGACGCGATATCGTCCACGACGCTCCCGCTACGACTGCGGGGGAGTGTCAGCCCGTTGATTCATATCTTCGGTTTCTCTCCAGTCTGACCGTCCGCGACGCTTCCATTGTTCACGTCACTACCGCTACGACTGCGGGGAGTGTTAGAGATATATTTGGTATATGTGTATTTGGTAGTATATGATTTGTAATCATCGCCTACCTTATTTTAGGATAGCCTTTTTAGCTCCCAAGACTTATATCCCTATATATACTCGCCTGAGAGGCTCAATACAACCTGCATTATATTCCGCGTATCCCTCTCTATCCCTCAACAGGCTCCACGCCGGAGGTCAGGAGCACTGGGAGCCGTACGACTCTACTTCCGTAGACTCCTTGCCTGTAGTGGACTGGACCAGGGTCTGGTGTCATGACGACGGAGAGGCGGCAGGTGAACCGGAGCTGGACCTATCGTTCAAGCTCTGGTCTGGCTGAACATGGAGACACGGGGGCCTGCCTACGTCGTCTTTGAGTAACTTTGCAAATTTGTTTGAACGCACTTCAAAATTATTAATTCGTGTTGTATAGATTTGCACCTGTAGTTATAAAAACTACACTATTTATTACAAAAATTGTAAGAAGCCATGTGAAAATTGTTAGATGTATATATATGTATATTGTAGTTTTTTAGAGGGCTTCCTGCATATTTGCACATGTACCTGTACTATATATTGTGGCCTTTGGCCTCCTGGTAATACATACAGTCTATTACCCTAACATGGTATCAGAGCCACGAGTTTACATCCCGTGATAGTCGTCGCCAACTCGCCCCGGTCACCATTGGTTCCCGTTTCTGGCCGCAGCTCCGTCTCCGGCCACGTCGTCATCGTCCTCTTCTCCGGCCAGCTCTCTCCGGCCATGTAGCCTCCCGTCCGGCTGCCGTCTCCGCCCACGTCCGGCCGTCGTCCGGTCGCTGTCTCCGCCCACGTCCGGCCGCTGGCTGCCCCCCATCTCACCAGCCTGCTGCCTCCCGCCTCGTGCCCTCCGCCGCCACCGGAGCCTCAGCAGCCTCGAGCCCTCCGCCCGCCAGCGCCAGCTCTCTCCGGCCCACGGCGCCGCCCGCGTTCGGCCGCCGTCTCCGTCCGGCCGCCGTCTCCGTCCGGCCGCCGTCTCCGCTCACATCAGGCCGCTCCCGCGCCGGCCCACCCCCGTCCGCCCGCGTCGTCCCCGTATGTGCTGCGTTCTCTCTGATTCGATCGGTAGTTGACCCGATCTAGATCCGTCTTAGAAAAACAAAAGCTATGTCTTCTTCGTCGGGCTATCTTGCGATTCCTCGCTGCCCGGTGATTTTTGATGGCGCGAATTATCCTGATTTCGCTGCCTTTATGCGTGTCCACATGTGCAGTCTTCGTCTTTGGGGTGTGCTTTCTGGCGAGGTCCCCTGTCTGCCGCGCCCCACTGCTCCTACGGCGCCTATTCCACTGACGCCCGTTGCCCTTGCCCCCGATGCTACTCAGGAGGTCAAGGATGCAACCAAGAGTGCCGATGATACTGCTCTGGCTGAGTATGACCGGAAGGTCCAGGAGTATTCTGCCGCTGTTGCGACGTACCGACTGGATCTGACTGACTACACTCAGTGGATAGATGAGGATGCTCGTGCTGCTGCTGTTCTCACTTCCAGTGTTGCTGCTCAGTGGGCTTTTCTTCGTCAGCGCTATCAGCCGTCTAGGGATGCTCTTTACCTGTCTGTGGTTCGCCAGGAGCATGCTCTTCAGCAGGGTGATTCAACTATTGATGAGTTCTATACTCAGAGTGCTGCTATCTGGCGTCAGCTTGATTCTCTTCGTACAGCTGTGTGTGTGCCATCTATCCCTGCTGTCTGACTGTGCGCACGGATCTGGAGTTTCAGCGCGTATGTGAGTTCTTGTCGCGGCTCCGCAAGGAGTTTGAGCCTCGTCGTGCCCAGCTGCTCGCTCGTGGTCGTGTCCGCTCTCTGAGGTACTGTCTGAGCTTCGTGCTGAGGAAACTCGTCTTCGTGGTGCTGGTCTTCTTGAGGTTCCCTCTGTACTTTCTGCTCGTGGTCCTCCTGTGCCTTCTGCTCGTGGTCCTCCTGTGCCATCGGCTTCATTGCGGTCTCCAGTACCGCCGATTCTCTCTACTCCTCCGGTCCAGGGTCAGAGTCAGCCTCAGCAGCCTCGTGGTCTGATCCACCCTCCTCGTCCTCCCTGCTCGTATAGTGGCAAGCCTGGCCACGATTTCTCTAGCTGCTGGAGGAGGGATCCCAGTTTACGTCAGCAGTAACATGCTTGTCAGCAGGCCGGTTTTTCAGGATCTTCTGCAGTTGCACTCTCTGAGCAGGACATTATCCGTGGTCTTCGTGGTCTGCTCGCTGCTACAGGCTCTTCCTCGTCGGGTACTGCTAGTTCTGTGCCTAGCTCTTCTGGCACCGCGCGACCACCATCTTCTACACAGTCAGGTACGTCATCCCCGTGGTATCTGGATTCTGGAGCTTCCTTTCATATGACTTCTACGTCTTCTATTCTTTCTGCTCTTCGTTATCTTATTTCTCATGTCCGTGTTATCACGGATGGTACCTCTCTTCCTGTTTCCAGTCGAGGCACCCTCTCTACCCCCTCTTTCTCTGTTCCTGACGTTTCTCATGTTCCTAGTCTTAAGATGAATCTTTTTTCTGCTAGTCAACTTACTGATAATGGTTGCCGCGTCATTCTTGACGCTGATTCTTGTGCTGTTCAGGACCACCGTACACATGCCCTGGTTGGAGCTGGCCCTCACAGCCTTGAGTCTCCGGCGCTATGGGAGTTAGACTGGCTTCGCATTCCATCCGCTGACACTTCATCAGCCAGTTCTCCTACGGTTGCTGCTTTCGTCACTGGCACTTTTCAGCAGTGGCATCATCGTCTGGGTCACCTTTGTGGCTCCCGTTTATCGTCATTAGTCCGTCGTGGTCTTCTAGGGTCTGTCTCAGGAGATGTGTCTTTAAACTGCCAGGGTTATAGGTTAGGCAAACAGATCCAGCTTTCATATCCTACTAGTGTGTCTGTATCTCAGTGACCTTTTGATTTAGTTCATTCAGATGTTTGGGGTCCGGCTCCCTTTTCTTCAAAAGCGGGCCATCGATACTATATTTTATTCATTGATGATTTTTCACGGTACACCTGGTTGTTTTTTATGCGCTCTCGCAGTGAGGTGCTCTCTATTTATCAGCACTTTGCGGCCATGGTTCTGATGGCGCATGAAGCACACGTCCGTTGGGAACCCCAAGAGGAAGGTGTGATGCGTACAGCAGCAAGTTTTCCCTCAGAAAGAAACCAAGGTTATCGAACCAGTAGCAGATGAAGGCCACGTGAAGGTTGTTGGTGGAGGAGTGTAGTGCGGCGCAACACCAGGGATTCCGGCGCCAACGTGGAACCTGCACAACACAATCAAAATACTTTGCCCCAACTTAACAGTGAGGTTGTCAATCTCACCGGCTTGCTTGTAAACAAAGGATTAAACGTATGGTGTGGAGAATGATGTTTGCTTGTGAAGAACAACAGAGAACAGAGATTGCAGTTGATTGTATTTCAGATGTAAAAGAATGGACCGGGGTCCACAGTTCACTAGTGGTGTCTCTCCAATAAGATAAATAGCATGTTGGGTGAACAAATTACAGTTGGACAATTGACAAATAGAGATGCACATACATATATCATGATGATTACTATGAGATTTAATTCGGGCATTACGACAAAGTACATAGACCGCTATCCAGCATGCATCTATGCCTAAAAAGTCCACCTTCGGGTTAGCATCCGCACCCCTTCCAATATTAAGTTGCAAACAACAGACAATTGCATTAAGTATGGTGCGTAATGTAATCAACACAAATATCCTTAGACAAAGCATTGATGTTTTATCCCTAGTGGCAACGAGCACATCCACAACCTTAGAACTGTCATGTCACTCGTCCCAGCATTCAATGGAGGCATGAACCCACTATCGAGCATAAATACTCCCTCTTGGAGTCACAAGTATCAACTTGGTCAGAGCCTCTACTAGCAACGGAGAGCATGCAAGAACATAAACAACACATATATGATAGATTGATAATCAACTTGACATAGTATTCAATATTCATCGGATCCCAACAAACGCAACATGTAGCATTACAAATAGATAATCTTGATCATGATAGGCAGCTCATAAGATCTAAACATGATAGCACAAGAGGAGAAGACAACCATCTAGCTACTGCTATGGACCCATAGTCCAAGGATGAACTACTCACGCATCAATCCGGAGGCGGGCATGGTGATGTAGAGCCCTCCGGTGATGATTCCCCTCTCCGGCAGGGTGCCGGAGGCGATCTCCTGAATCCCCCGAGATGGGATTGGCGGCGGCGGCGTCACAGTATGTTTTCTCGTATCGTGGCTCTCGGTGATAGGGTTTTCGCGACGGAGAGAATATATAGGCGAAGGGGCAGAGTCGGGAGAGGCTCGAGGGGCCCACACCCTAGGGCGGCGCGCCCCCCTCCTTGGCCGCGCCGCCAGGTGGTGTGGGGCCACCTCGGCTCTTCTTCGTTTCCTCTTCGGACTTCTGGAAGGCTCCGTGGAAAATAAGACCGTGGGCTTTTGTTTCGTCCAATTCCGAGAATATTTCCGTGTAGGATTTCTGAAACCAAAAACAGCAGAAAACAGGAACTGGCACTTCGGCATCTTGTTAATAGGTTAGTGCCGGAAAATGCATCAAAATGATATAAAGTGTATGTAAAACATGTGAGTATTGTCATAAAACTAGCATGGAACATAAGAAATTATAGATACGTTTGAGACGTATCAGGTTCATACTCAGTATTCCACGACTATTCGTGTGTTTCGTGTTGATTCTGCAGGTGAGTATACCTCCCAGCAACTGCGTGGTGTCCTTGCTGAGCAGCGCACCCTCGCTCAGTTCTCGTGTCCCGGCGCGCATGCTCAAAATGGTGTCGCCGAGCGTAAGCATCGTTATATTCTTGAGACTACCTGTGCTATGATTATTGCTTCCTCTCTTCTGCCGCATTTCTGGGCTGAGGCTGTCGCTATGTCGACTTACCTCATTAACATTCAGCCTTCTGCCGCCCTTCAAGGTGGCATTCCACTCGAGCGTCTCTCTGGTAGTTCTACAGACTACTCGACTCTTCGTTTATTTGGTTGCGTTTGCTATGTCCTCCTACCTCCTCGCGTATGCACCAAACTCAACAGACTGAGCGCTCAGTCTGTTGAGTGTGTTTTTCTCGGATACAGTGATGAGCATCATTTTGGCTGACTGTTTTTACATAAATAATAAGTAAAAAAGCAGTAGGAATTAGAATGAACAGTGCAGTAGCAATAAATGCGAGAATATTGACTTCCATAACCTCTTTATTTTTTATTTTCACAATAACTCGGGCCCTATTTATACCGATCTAGCTTATAGCTGGGATTTCCAGAAAGATAAGCTCCCTCAGGGAAACTAAACAGAGGTAGAAGATATGTAAATCGTACCTAAAAGGGGAAATGCACAATTGTTATGCGGTTATTGAGACCCCGTTGGTCGTCGGATGCGCATCTCTCGTGACGTCACGTTTGAAGAGACACGTCCCTTCTATCCTCGCCCCACCTCTGGTACCTACCCGGTGGATGATATATATTTTCTTCTATTTCCTGATGCACCTCCCGCTGTCCCTTCTCCTCGACCTCTTAGTTCTGATGCGCCCCCTTCAACCTCGGCGCCATCCTCTCCTCCGTCTAGTTCCCCTAGTTCTCCTCGTTCTCCGGCTTAGGACCCTTCCTCTGTTGTTTCTTCTTCCTCTTCTTCCGATGAGTCGTCTTCCGCCGATGATCTTTCCTCTTCACGGCCTATTCGTCAGCGTCGTGCTCCAGACCGTTACTCTCCTAGTCAGTATGGTCTCTCTGTTGCCTCCGAGCCGACTTCTTATCGGGATGCCGAGCGTCATCCTGAATGGCAGCTTGCCATGGCTGAGGAGATTGCTGCGCTTGAGCGCACTGGCACCTGGGATCTTGTTTCTCCCCCTCCTAGTGTTCGTCCTATCACGTGTAAGTGGGTCTATAAAATTAAGACCCACTCCGATGGATCTCTTGAGCGCTATAAAGCGCGTCTTGTGGCTCGTGGCTTTCAGCAAGAGCACGGTCGTGACTATGATGAGACTTTTGCCCCTGTGGCTCATATGACCAATGTGCGTACTCTTCTTCCTGTCGCTTCTGTTTGACGCTGGTCTGTGTCTCAGCTTGATGTTCAGAACGCTTTTCTTAATGGCGAGTTGAGCTCGGAGGTTTACATGCATCCTCCTCCTGGGTATTCTGTTCCCAATGGGATGGTTTGTCGTCTTCGGCGTTCTCTTTATGGCCTGAAACAGGCCCCTCATGTCTGGTTTGAGCGCTTTGCCTCTATGGTGACTGCTGCTGGTTTCTCTTCTAGTGTTCATGATCCAGCGCTATTTGTTCACACTTCTCCTCGTGGACGCACTCTTCTCCTTCTCTATGTTGATGATATGATCATTACGGGTGATGATCCTGAGTATATTGCCTTTGTCAAGGCTCGTCTTCGTGATCAATTTCTTATGACTGATCTTGGTCCTCTCCGCTACTTTCTTGGGATTGAGGTCTCCTCCACTTCTGATGGCTTTTCTATCTCTCAGGAAAAGTATATTCAGGATCTTCTTGCTCGTGCTGCTCTTGGGGATGAGCGCACTGTTGAGACTTCTATGGAGCTTAATGTTAAGATTCGTCCTACTGATGGTGATCCTCTTCCTGATCCGACACGTTATCGCCATCTTGTTGGGAGTCTTGTTTATCTTGCTGTCACTCGTCCTGATATCTCTTATCATGTTCATATTCTGAGTTAGTTTGTCTCAGCTCCTACCACCGTTCACTACTGTCATCTCCTCCGTGTTCTTCGTTATCTTCATGGCACGATCACTCGTCGCATTTTCTTTCCTCGTTCCAGCTCTCTCCAGATCCAGCGCTACTCGGATGCTACATGGGCGAGTGATCCTACGGATCGTGGTTCACTTTCTGCTTACTGTGTGTTTCTTGGTGGTTCGCTTGTTGTTTGGAAGATGAAGAAACAGATAGCGGTTTCTCGTTCGAGTGTTGAAGCTGAGCTGCGGGCTATGGCCTTGTTGATTGCTGAGGTGACCTGGTTACGGTGGTTGCTTACAGATTTTGGGGTCTCTGTTACGACACCACTCCACTTTTGTCTGACAGTACAGGTGCTATCAGTATTGCACGTGATCCGGTCAAGCATGAGCTTACCAAGCATATTGGTGTTGATGCTTTTTATACACGTGCTCAGGTGCAGGCTCAGGTTGTTGCGCTTCAGTATGTGCCTTCAGACTTGCAGTTGGCGGATTTCTTTACAAAGACACATACTAGAGCGCAGCATGATTTCTTACTCTCCAAACTCAGTGTTGTGGATCCATCATGAGTTTGAGGGGGGGGGGTGTTAGATGTATATATTTATATATTGTAGTTTCCCCATATGTTAGGGGGCTTCCTGCATATTTGCATCTGAATCTGTACTATATATTGTGGCCTTTAACCCCCTGATAATACATATAGTCTATTACCCTAACAAAAATATAGCATGAATTGAACGTTCATCTCCATGTTGAAGTTCGTCTCCATGTATGATCACTTACTTCGTATGTATAAAAAATATCTAAATCATCTTAATATAGTGAATGGAAGAAGTACTGGGGTTTTTGCGACGAAGGCTTTAAGTAGGCGCCTCAGTATGTTTTCTCGTATCGTGGCTCTCGGTACTGGGGTTTTCGCGACGAAGGCTTTAAGTAGGCGGAAGGGTAGGGTTGGAGGCGGCGCGAGGGACCCACACCATAGGCCGGCGTGGGCCCCATGCTGGCCGCGCCGCCCTATGTGTACGGGCCCTCGTGGCCCCACTTCGTATCCCCTTCGGTCTCCTGGAAGCTTCGTGGAAAAATAAGACCCTGGGCGTTGATTTCGTACAATTCTGAGAATATTTCCTTTTAGGATTTCTGAAATTAAACCAAAAACAGCAGAAAACAACAACTGGCTCTTCGGCATCTCGTCAATAGGTTAGTGCCAGAAAATGCATAATAATGACATAAAGTGTGTATAAAACATGTGAGTATCATCATAAAAGTAGCATGGAACATAAGAAATTATAGATACGTTTGAGACGTATCAAGCATCCCCAAGCTTAGTTCCTACTCGCCCTCGAGTAGGTAAACGATAACAAGGATAATTTCTGAAGTGACATGCTATCATAATCTTGATCAATACTATTGTAAAGCATATGAGATGAATGCAGCGATTCGAAGCAATGGTAAAGACAGTGAGTAAACAACTAAATCATATAGCAAAGACTTTTCATGAATAGTACTTTCAAGACAAGCATCAATAAGACTTGCATAAGAGTCAACTCATAAAGCAATAAATTCTTAGTAGACGGCTTTGAAGCAACACAAAGGAAGATATAAGTTTCAGCAGTTGCTTTCAACTTCAACATGTTTATCTCATGGATAATTGTCAACACAAAGTAATATAACAAGTGCAATAGGTGAACATGTAAGAATCAATGGACACAGTTGATAGAAGTGTTTGCTTCTAAGATAGAAAGAAGTAGGTAAACTGACTCAACAATAAAGTAAAAGGATGGCCCTTCGAAGAGGGAAGCATGGATTACTATTTTTGTGCTAGAGCTTTTCATTTTGAAAACATAGAAATAATTTTGTCAACGGTAGTAATAAATCATATGTGTTATGCATAATACATCTTATAAGTTGCAAGCCTCATGCATAGATTACCAATAGTGCTCGCACCTTGTCCTAATTAGCTTGGATTAACACGGATTATCATTGCATAACATATGTTTCAACCAAGTGTCACAAAGGGGTACCTCTATGCCGCCTGTACAGAGGTCTAAGGAGAAAGTTCGCATTGGATTTCTCGCTTTTGATTATTCTCAACTTAGACATCCATACCGGGACAACATAGACAACAAATAATGGACTCCTCTTTAATGCATAAGTGAATGGATCGTAGCGAACAAGAGGGGGGGGAGGGTGAATGGCGCTATGAAAAGTTTTAGTCTTTTTCAATTTTTATGCAACGGAAGGTAAATGTGAGAACTTTAGCAATAGGGGTGATCCTACATTGAATATCGGACAAGTGCAACAAGTAAAGGAATCAACAAGATAACGAGAGTAAGGAGCGAGACAACTGGGGGGGGGGGGGGCACGAGGCGAGTCGAGGTTTGTTTCCCGCAGTTCCTTCCACTAAAGGAAGTACGTCTGCGTTGAGGAGGTGCTAGTCTCACACTAGAGACTAGGCGGCCACACCACGAAGGAAGGCCTCACCTTCTTCCTCGAGAGAGCTCCACGAAGGTGCTTTCCCTCTTCCACTAAGGCACCGGTCGAGGCGGTGATTCCTTCACAAGGTTGGGGCGAGCTCCACACACAAGGATGCTCCCAACACCCTATGGATCTAGTACATCACCAAGCTAGAATCCATAGCTGCACATCTCCAATGCTCCACCATAGGAACCCATCTCCAATGCTCCACCAAAGGAACCCTTCCAATGCTCCACCAAAGGAACCCTTCCAATGCTCCACCAAGGAACCCTTCCAATGCTCCACCAAAGGAACTCTTCTCCAATGCTCCACTAAAGGAACCCTACCACCAAGATCCACTAAGGAATAGCTAGTATTGGTGAAATCTCTCTTGGTAGAAGTATAGATCGGGGTCTCCTCCACCAATCCTCAAAGTTTGGGCAAGATTGGTTGGATGCGGAAGGAGACCCTCAAGGATTAAGCTCAGCAACAATGGAGGAGAGAGAGGGGAAAGAGATAAAAACGAGTTGGGGAAGAAGGAGCCCTTAAATAGGCTCCTCCAAATCCAACCGTTATGTCCAGTTTTTGCCTAAGCGGTACTACCGCTTTTGGGAAGCGGTACTACCGCTCTGAGTTCGAATTCCCGGATCTGGTCCACGTGGACGCAGAGCGGTACTACCGCTCACGGTACCGCTCGAGGTACCGCAACAGGGTCCAAACCTTACTGGACTCGAAGCGGTACCGGAGCGGTACCAGAGCGCTACTGCCGTAACTAGTTTACGGTACCTGACCGGTACCAAGGGCGGTACTACCGCTCGTGAGCGGTACTACCGCTCTTGGTACCGCAGAGGTACCACAACTCGTACTGTGGGACAATTTCAGCGCAGAACTTAGAGCGGTACCGTGGGACGGTACCTATAGGGGTAGCAGTACTACCGCTACAGGTACCGGTAGTACCGGCCTGGCTAAAACTGGTTTTCTTCCCTTTTTCTCTCCAACCATGTTACCTCGCTAAACACACACAAAACCGGAAAACCTATCAACTACGCTTCAGTCTTCCGATCTCGACATGTCCGGCGAGGTCACCGTGCTCTTGAAAATCTAACAATGATACTCAAGGTAAACGGTGAGATATCTCAAGTGTTGTCATCAAACACACAAAACTTGGGGTTTAAAGTTTGCTCTTACAATCTCCCCCTTTTTGGTGTTTGATGACAACACAAGAGTTGGCAATAACATATGATATTATGATGAGGTACTTTAGATTTGCAAACACTCGACGGAGCTCCCCCTACACATGTGCATATCATGAATATGTATTTGAATACAAATACACATGTTCTAGAGACATCACTCCCCCTAGTTTTTACAAACCGAGCACATATGCAACATATATAAATAACATGTTCAAGTAGCATATGCACAATATGGAGGCAACATAAGATCATGCACGGAGATTTGGGTGAAGTTATCATACCATAGCCTTGAGAATACCCAAACTCTAAATAAGATGCCTCCATAGGGTTGTTGATGTAGCCATAAGACAAGATAAGCAACTAGAACCAAACGGCTACAAACAACAAAGGTCCCCATCCACCTAGGAACTTCTCCCCCTTTGGCATCGGAACACCAAATAGGAGGGTAACGGAACTAGAAGGATGGAGAAAAAGAACATACAACCAAGCTTGCAAAAATCACGAGATAACAAGCTTGAAAGAGGTTCTCCAAAAACAAGAAGAAGAAAGCAAAGAAGAAAGACAAAACAAGGTCATAAGAAACCAAAAAAAAAAACCTCAAAGAGGGGGTGTTGGTGGCCGAAGCCACCGTGTAAGAGTATAGTAGTTGTGAGGTCGCGTAGATGTATCTAGGACTCACGGACTACAACTCAACATGAAGCTCATACGTCACTTAATTGACAAATAGCAAATGTTTTGGATTTCTTTATGCATTATGGGGGGAGGGATAGCTCAATGGATTTAAACCGCACTCCCCCTATGTTCATGCGTGCCTTTCATCTAGATATAACGGTAAGGAGTGGTATGTGCGCACGACGGTCAAGCAAAGATCGAACCGTGCACACATACCAACGCTTAACATTATATCCGGGCGAGAGGCACAAAGGTAAAGAAGCGAACCTATCATCGAACGGTAGAGCTTGGTATCCACCGCCTTGCCGGCCTCGTCAAGAGTGAGTTGACACTTGAGTTGCATCGGAGTTCCAATCCCCTTGGCATCCTTCATATCAAAGCGCTTGAGCATGTCTTGGAGGTACTTCGCTTGATTGATGAAGGTGCCTTGTCGCATTTGCGTGATCTCGAACCCAAGAAAGTACTTGAGTTCACCCATCATTGACATCTCAAACCTATTTGTCATCAACATAGCAAACTCATCATTGAATTTTGTGTTAGTAGAGCCAAATATGATGTCATCTACATAGAGTTGGCATACGAAAAGCTCCCCATTGACCTTCTTAGTAAAAAGAGTGGGATCGATTTTCCCCACTTTGAAACCACGGTCTTCAAGCAACTCCTTGAGATGCTCATACCAAGCTCTAGGAGCTTGTTTGAGACCATATAGGGCCTTTTTGAGCTTGAAGACATGGTCCGGGAAATGGGGGTCCTCGAACCCCGGGGGTTGCTTCACATATACTTCCTCATGTAGAGGACCATTAAGAAAAGCACTCTTAACATCCATTTGCTGCAACTTAAAGCCATGATGTGAGGCAAAGGCCAAAAGGATACGGATGGACTCAAGCCTTGCAACGGGTGCAAAGGTTTCACCAAAGTCCACGCCTTCGATTTGAGAATAGCCTTGTGCCACCAATCTTGCTTTGTTGCGGATGACCGTGCCACTTTCATCTTGCTTGTTCTTGAAGATCCACTTGGTGCCGATAACATTGCGGCAATGATCGGGTCACTTCATGAGAGTCCATACGTCATTCCTCTTGAAGTTGTTGAGTTCCTCTTGCATTGCATTCAACCAATCGTGATCTTTGAGAGCATCATCAACTTTGAGTGGTTCCTCCTTAGAGACAAAGGCGTGGTGCGCACAAAAGTTTGCAAGTTGCCTCCGAGTGGTAACATTTCTCTTTAGATCACCAATGATATTTTGCAAGGAATGAGACTTGAGACGCAAGTGTCTTGTAGTAGGATCTTCATGGCGAGTGTCGGCTAGAGGAGATGGTTCTTGTGAGTCATCTTGGCCTTCATCACGGTTTAGGTCCTCGCCTTGACCTCCATTGTCGTTGAAAGGGGCAACATTGTCATGAGATCCGGATGGCTCGGGGGTATTGGGAATAGTATTATCCATGGAGATTATCCCCGAACCACTCGGAGAAGAACTAGAAGCTTGACCTTGGTCACTTGATGTAGGGTGTTGAGGTAGACGGGCTTGCGGTGAATGTTGTTCTTGAGCTTGTTGAGGTGAACTTGGACTTGATTGTTGTTGTAGATGTCGAGGTTGATCTTGAGGTTGAGGTTGAACTTGAGGTTGTTGTAGAGGTTGACTTGCATTTGTAAGATCAACGGAAGAAGCTTGGCCTTGTGGTGTAGATGGCTCCACTTGAGTGGAACTTGGTCCTTCCCAGGTACTCATAGAAGGTAGCTCTTGAGGTCGGCGAATGCCAACACCCATCCTTCCTATGGTATCCGGGGGAATTGCATCTCCTTTCTCACAAGAAGCACTTCGCTCCTCCAAAGATCTATCATATTCATCGAAAGTCACATCACAAGATTCTACAACACGTCCACTTGACTTGTTGAAGACTCTATAGCCGTGAGAATCCGTAGCATAGCCAACAAAAATTCCTTCTTGATCTCTTGAATCAAACTTGGATAGGCGCGTGTCTTTGACAAGTATGTAGCATTTGCATCCGAAGACCTTGAAGTATGACACATTTGGCTTGTTGCCGGTGAGAATCTCATATGGTGTCTTCTCTAGACCTTTGCGAAAGTAGAGGCGATTAGTAGCATGGCATGCGGTAGAGATAGCTTCCGCCCAAAAGTTATAGTTAGACTTGTATTCCATCATCATGGTTCGAGCGGCTTCGATCAAGGTTCGATTCTTCCTTTCGGCGACCCCATTTTGTTGGGGAGTATATGGCGTGGAGTATTGGTGTTGGATTCCTTCTTCGCCGAGGAAGTCATCCAAGGTGTAGTTCTTGAACTCCGTTCCATTGTCGCTCCTTATTGCGAGGATCTTGTTGTCGTACTTGCGTTGAACTTGGTTGGCAAACTCCATCATGGTCCGTTGAGTCTCACTCTTGTACTTGAAGAAGAATACCCAACAATAGCGTGAATAGTCATCGACAATGACGAGGCAATACTTCTTTCCTCCAAGACTTTCATGAGACGGTGGACCGAAGAGATCAACATGTAAGAGCTCCAAGCATCTTGTGGTAGAAATGATGGTCTTGGCCTTGTGAGGAGCTCCATGCATTTTTCCTTGTACGCAAGCCCTACAAACACGATCCTTACAAAAAGAGACATCTTCTTTTAGTCCGAGAATGTGGCCGCCCTTGTGGAGACTTTGCAAAGTCCTCATGTTGACATGGGCTAGTCGGCGATGCCATAACCAACCCTTGTCACCTTTGGTGAATAGGCAAAGAGCGGAAGATGTTGTCTTTCCGGAGAAATCTACAACATAAAATCCGTTCTCTACATATCCAACAAAAGCTACATTGAGTGTCTTGCTCCACAAGAGGACCACTATATGTTCATCAAAGAAAGTACATAGACCCATGCGAGCAATTTGATGAACGGAGAGTAAATTGTAACCAAGGGTCTCGACAAGGAGGACATTCACAAGTGAGATGTCGGGTGTTACCACCACCTTGCCAAGACCCAATACCTTAGAGCACGTGTTGTCGCCATATGATACGGTAGAGTGAGAAGGCTCAAGGTCGACAACAATATTCTTGCTTCCGGTCATATGACTTGTGGCTCCACTATCAACCACCCATTTAGCGCCACTGGAAGCATAGTCCTACAAGGAATCAAGTCTTGGATTTAGGTACCCATTTTTCAATGGGTCCTAGCATGTTAGTAACAAGGGGTTTGGGAACCCAAATAGTCCAATCAACATTGTCCTTTTGAGGACCAATAAAGCGAGCACGAATATGTCCATAGTAATCAACAAAAAGAACATGAGAAGGGTTGTTAGAGCCGGCGAAACCCGTCGAGGTGGAGTTGGGTACTCCATCCCTTCTTGAGCTAGCATTGCTCTCTTCAAAGTTGGTCTCCATGTTCTCCTTGTTCTTCTTCTTCTTGGTCCTCCTCTTCCTCTTTCTCTTTGGCTTGGTAGCCACTCCTCCTTCATTGCGCGAGCCCTCTTTGGCTCCATCTTTAGCTTCAAAGATTCCTTCCAAGTACTTGGCTTGAACTTGGAGTCTATCAACCTTGGCCTTCAAGCGATTGACTTCATCTTCATGCTCCGGGTGTGGATGACAAATATCAAACACTTGGACCTCCTTTGCCTTGTTCACCCGGAAGTGTTCCATCAAAGCTTCTTCTTGGAGAGCGTTCATCTTCATGAGCAAGCGCATGTCATTCTCCATCTTGGCAATGTCGCTTTCATGAGTGCAACATGCACGGTCCTTGCTCAAAGGAAAGTACTCCTTCAATGTTTCCTCTTGCATGGAATTGACTTCCATGAGCTTGGCTTCCCTTCTCTTCAAGGCGGCTATTTCCTCCTCATGATCACAACACGTGTCCTTCTCCTTGCTCATGTGGAGACACTCCACCAATAACTCTTCTTGCTTGCTACTCAAACTCAATAGCTTGGCCTTGGTGATCTCAAGAGCGACAATTTCTTCTTCATGGTTGCAACATGAGGTCTTCTCTTTGAACAAGCGGTAGTATTCATCCAAGGCTTCTTCTTGAAGAGCATTGACTTCCAAGAGAAGAGCATTGTGCCTCCTCAAGGAAGTAACTTGATCCACAAGCTCATCATGGCAAGAATTGGGGTCTTCATCATCTTTCCCTTTGTTGGCTTCCTCGAGCGAGAGCATCTTCTTTTTGAGGTCACCAACCAACTCAAGAGCATGATCTCGATCCTTGGTGAGTCTGTTGAACACATAATTTGGCTACTAGGTATTTTATATGGGCCAAATTAGGTTAAAGGTGTGTCGTTAAACTTTTGGTTGACATATATATTTTTGGTCTTGCTGTTTAGTTTAAAATGCAGTCCAGTGCAGATACACGACGAAGATGAAGGAAGCTAATGACCAGGACATTCATCTGAAGTTTTGCTTGAACTAGCGGGCACCAAGGACAATTCCTGACAGATTCAGAGACAAGCTGAGTTAAACCGCAATGCACAATACAAGTCCTAATATACTTCAGATATCAGGCCGGGACGTGCGGGTTGCAGATTAACAGGTCACTCAAGGATTAGTGCAACAGGAGAATTGCATGCACATGAGGGCATTGTATGATTCATGTTTGGCCGAGTTATTTTATTAGAGCGTGCATGTACGTGAGTATGGCCTGGAAGATTAGCAAATAGATTTTGTAGACATATCTGGTAACCGAATCAAAGAAGGGAAGGCAATATTCGGTTTAGCTTCTGGAATCCTACTCGTGTACGTCAAGTCTGGCCGCCGGCTCTGGAACGCGAAGTCCTGCACCTTATATAAAGGGCTATGGCCGATTGAAGAAAGAACCAATCGATCTATACAAAAAATACATCTATCTTTTACGTACTGTTGCTTTTTATCGTTTTTCTCCGCCATGCTCTAGCAGCTCTAGGGTTTGGTTCATCTTTGCCGTTTGCGCTGAAAAGCGGCCGTATCTCCTCTCCGAAATCGAGGATTCTTTGTTGCTTTGCCGGAAAAGCAATCGTTCGTCGTCACGAAAGTACGACGGTTATCCTAGTGTTGCGCGGCAGTTTTGCGTGCCAACACAATTGGCGACTCCGCTGGGGAACGAAGAAGCGCACGATGAACAACCATCCAAAGGACGCAAGAGATGTCGACTTGGAAAACGTCATCGCCTTCACTCTCGACGATCTGTCCGAAGATGAGCGACGAGAAGTTGAGCAGGAGCTTGAAAAAGCAAGGGCTGAGAAATTGAAGCGATTTTACAAGACAAAGAATGGCGTCGTGAAGAAGGTAACGACACCAAGCCTTTCTCCTATGTTTGGCGCTCAGGTATGTAAGCCAACTGAAACAATTGCTCCTCTAATAGATTTACATCTAGCTTGTAAGTATGGCTCTGATGTGAAAAATATGACTCCTATAATTACTCAATCAGCAGTCAGTACAATTGATGATTATAAGGAGCGCTTTAGTAAGGATATAGAAAATAGCTTACCTGGTCATGTTCGCTCAATAATCAATAATGAAAGTTCTGAGAAAAAGCCGATGGCTCTGGATAGTAATAGATTTGTTAATGTGCCTAGTATTGTACCCAGTATATCGGCTAATGTTATGCAGCCTCAAGTCGCTCCTAATAATAATAATCAAGGTGGACCAAATTATGATAGAAGTTCGACCAATAACTCTATATATAGTATTTCTACTCATATTGATTCAACTTCGATTTTGCAAAATAACATTAGCAATGAACGAAGTATGGGCTTTAATTCTAATTTGCAGCAACATGTTGATACCGAGGTCCCGTATAGGCCGGTACTGGATTCGTGTTTAAATCGGTCACCGCAACAAATGTCGGATGCTCAAATATCTTTGTCGGAGGTGCAATCGTCCATTGATGAGAGACGATTGACATTTACAGAAGGATCTAAGATGATACCCGATAGTGATACTTTTCCTACCAATGTGATTAACTTTGAGAAAAAGAAAATGCTTATTCGGTTAGATCAGACCGAGTCCGCAAGAGGGAAAAATGTTGTGGTTGATGATAATGCTCCTCCGAAAATGATCAAGCCAAAAAATCCAGTAGGAGGAATATGGAAAGTCAATGGAAGAAAGAGATCAGCTCCAAGACCGAAGCCGACCGTAAGCATATTATTGAAGAAATACACTTCACGTAAAGCCGACAATATGTTTAATCGGCTCGGAGGTAACAAGCGTCCCAGGTCTCCTACTCGGCCCGGGGGGCATGATTGCTGGCGAAAAAATGCGTATAACCAGCAACCTTATTTACACGTGACGCCGGCATATTGGGGCCGCCCGCCTCCTATGTATTCTCAATATCCTCCGTGGGGTTTTAATCCGTGGGCGTCGTATCCTACAGGACAAGCAGGTTACTTTCAAAGAGAATGGGTTCCACCGAGGCCTGGGTTCAGACCAAATGTGCACCAGAAAAGAGCTGGTTTCAATCATGAGTTTAGGTCGCATGATGCAGTTGTTATTCAAAGAAACCAATCGCCGCCGAGACGCGATACAAATGGCAAGAATTATAAAGGTGGCAGTAAGCGTATCTGGGTGCCGGTAAGGCGCATTGAACCTAAGCCAGTCCAAAATCCAGATGATTTGAAAGGCAATGCTTTGAAAGTTGGTGAGTATCAGTCAGCTGAAGATACCATTCAAAATACGAAAACTAGTGACATTGATGGTGCACAGCTACCTCACTTAGCAGAGTCTAATGCGGGTCATGCTTTGAAACCTGAGGAAACAAAAATAGCTGAAGGTGGTGACGGTGTAAATCAGCAGCGACGATGGTCTGGTATGGTTCAAAAAGATGCTATTTTTGAAGCCAAAGGCACGAGCTTGCATGATGATTTGGAGCGCAATATGGGTACACGTTCAGAAAAGCGTGAGATACATCCTGGTAATAATAGGACATCTGGTAAATATACTGATGTATATGCGAGGGGCCGTGGGACTTTTGAAGCTGGCGGTCCATCGGATCACCAAAGGATTTTCTCGGCTGGAGAGCTTGCGCTAATGACATCAGTACGTCGATACAGGCCGAGAAAATTTGAGGACAGCAGAAGTAAGTCGGTCACACCAGGAACTAAACAAAGACCTCGTTGGTGTCCGACAGGACTTACACGTACCCAGAAACGAAGAGTGCAACGGCTACGAGCATTGGAAATTAAAGAACAGATCGCTAAGAAGTACGGTGAATGGTTTAATCAAGATAGAAAACCAATGATGCATCCAAAGAAGATTTGGAAGGAGAAATGCATCATCACCGAGAAAGCTGTTAAAGTCGCAGAGTTTGATCTTATTCCAAAATATGCTACATTTAAGAAGCCAGAGAATTACGGACAACATCTAAAGCCATTGTTTATCAGGGGTCAGATTGATGGCAAGCCTATGGGTCGCATGCTTGTTGACGGCGGCGCCAGTGGTAATATTATGCCTTTTTCGGTATATTCTAAATTGAACCGAAAAGAGAGCGAGTTAATGAAGACAAACAAGAGACTTAGTGGATTCTCGGGAGAATTATGTGAGCCTAAAGGTGTTATTTCTATGGAACTCACAGTAGGAAGCAAAACAGTAGAGGCTGCCTTTTTTGTTGTTGATATTAGAGGCCGCTATGATATTCTCTTGGGACGTGATTGGATTCATGCGAATTGCTGCATTCCTTCTACTCTACATCAGTGTTTAATTCAGTGGGTTGATGATGATGTGGAAGTGATTGAGGCGGAAACTTCCGCTTGCACTGCTTTAGCAGAGGTACCGGTTGATTCGCAACACGGTGAGATGCGATGTTTGACCGGTAGAGACTTATCGGACTATGATTATATCAATATTTTCAGAGATGGTTTTGTACCTATAAAATCACAGCCGGCTAATATAGCTCGGTTTAATGATTTATCTATATAAATGATGAGCAAAGTTGATAGCTTTAAGTGTCTGCAAAAATGTTCTGAAGAATATCGTTTCGGAAAAAGCGATATGCATGAAACAATTGAAGATTTTGATGATATGGAAAATCTTGGACATGGATTCTTATCCGCTAACCCACTTGAAGATGGTGAGAAGGAGTACATCATTTCCTACCTAAGTCATTGTTTTCTCGACACCGAGACCCGGTACGTGTTTATTGAAAAGTTGTGCTTGTCTTTATATTATACATGTACCAATTTTCGGCATCTACTTTCTAGTACAAGTGTGGTAGCTTGCCAAGCCGATGTGATTAAATATATGTTGGAAAAACCGATTCTTAACGTTAGGATTGCAAAGTGCGCTTATGCACTAATAGAATATAATTTAGCATATGAATCGCTGCGTGTTATGAGACATAAGTTATCGCCGATTTTATTGTTGATCATAGGATCAAGGATGAAGAAAATATAAATTGTAGTGTTTGCCCTTGGAAACTTTATTTTGATGGATCGGTTTGTAGAGAGAGGCAAGGCATTGGTATTGTTTTAATTTCACCTCACAAGGCATTGGTAGAGAGAGGCAAGGCATTGGTAGTTTATGAAACATCGGTTCGCCTGGAATATTTTTGTATTAATAACCAAACTGAATATAAGGTTTTGGTTTGCTCTAGAAAGTTTAGTAGACATGGGTGTTAAGATTACAGATGCTTTTGGGGATTCGCTTCTGGTAGTGCGCCAAAATAAAAAGCGAATTCCAATGTTTTGATGGGTTACTAAATAGTTATTTGGACCGGTGTTTAGATATAACTGAGTCTCTAGAGGGGGTCATTACCCATCATATAGCTAGAGAAGAAAATTTAAGAGCTAATTATTTAGCACAACAGGCAGCAGGTTATCGTATTAGCACAAGGAAAAATTTATATTAGAAAGATCGATGCTTGTGGCTGCTAAAAGCAAGACCGTTGTTGTTTCCATCCATGGGTCTGCATGTCCAGGTTTGGTCCAGCAGCAAGTATTGCATGATAATGTTAATTCGGTACATAAGCTACAGACAACCGAATTAGAAAATAAGTTGGCATTGCTGGATGCTAGCTTGGTATAGGGTGCAGCCTGTTCCATTCAACAACTAGTCGTACAATGCAAAGGTGATTCAGAGCATAATACTGTTGATTCTAATTCAGTCCAGAAACTAGTAGTACAGGGAGCTAATTCGGTAAATGAGTTACAAACAGCCAGAGTTAGAAAATATATTGGAACCTGAGGATTGGAGAGTTCCAGTAGTTTTTTTATTTAGAGGATCCAAGTCAAATTAGATATGAAATAATTCGGCCACAAACTTTGACATGTAGCTTATCGGCTGCCGAATTATATCTAATTAAGTACTATCGATGGTTTTTTTTTGAAGTTTCTGGAATCTGATCATAATATATTAGCTAAGAGTAAAGTGCATGAAGCAATATGTAGGACACATCAGTCGGCTCATGAGATGCGATGATTATTTAAACATCAGGTTTTATTGGCCGGTGTTGTAGTATGAGCTACTGCAACGAGTATAGAATATTCGGCAAATGGTCACCGAGTTGGGAAGGTCCATATAGAGTTGTGGAGATTGTTTGAAAATTCATACTTTCTAAAATCTTTCCAAGTAGAGATGTTTTCAAAGCTCTGGATGAATAATACTTGAAAAAATATTATCCTGGCATGTAGCGAGAGGCTTGAAGACATTGTGGCCGATTTATTATTACAAGTATCATCCTCAACAAAATTTGGCCGATATGTTAATTGCAATATCGCCCTAAGAAAATTTGGCTGATGTGTACTTTAGACATCACCCTAAGCAAATCTGTGGCCAGTGCAGTGATTAACATCATCTTAAGGAATTTTCATAATGTTTTTGGTAAATTCAGTTTTATCAGTTGTACCAAAAACAGGGGGGCATGTGTTGAACACATAATTTGGCTACTAGGTATTTTATATGGGCCAAATTAGGTTAAAGGTGTGTCGTTAAACTTTTGGTTGACATATATATTTTTGGTCTTGCTGTTTAGTTTAAAATGCAGTCCAGTGCAGATACACGACGAAGATGAAGGAAGCTAATGACCAGGACATTCATCTGAAGTTTTGCTTGAACTAGCGGGCACCAAGGACAATTCCTGACAGATTCAGAGACAAGCTGAGTTAAACCGCAATGCACAATACAAGTCCTAATATACTTCAGATATCAGGCCGGGACGTGCGGGTTGCAGATTAACAGGTCACTCAAGGATTAGTGCAACAGGAGAATTGCATGCACATGAGGGTATTGTATGATTCATGTTTGGCCGAGTTATTTTATTAGAGCGTGCATGTACGTGAGTATGGCCTGGAAGATTAGCAAATAGATTTTGTAGACATATCTGGTAACCGAATCAAAGAAGGGAAGGCAATATTCGGTTTAGCTTCTGGAATCCTACTCGTGTACGTCAAGTCTGGCCGCCGGCTCTGGAACGCGAAGTCCTGCACCTTATATAAAGGGCTATGGCCGATTGAAGAAAGAACCAATCGATCTATACAAAAAATACATCTATCTTTTACGTACTGTTGCTTTTTATCGTTTTTCTCCGCCATGCTCTAGCAGCTCTAGGGTTTGGTTCATCTTTGCCGTTTTGCGCTGAAAAGCGGCCGTATCTCCTCTCCGAAATCGAGGATACACTGGTGGAAAAAGGGGCTTTGGTCGCGGTTGGCAACTGCCATTAGTCGCGGTGGCGCAACCGCGACCAAAGTAGCGCGACTAAAGGCCCCCCCCTTTAGTCGTGGTTCCTTACGAACCGCGACTAAAGGCCCGTCCACGTGGGCCGCAGGCGAGCGCCAGGGCGGAGGACCTTTAGTCGCGGTTCTTCTGGCCAACCGCGACTAAAGGCCTCCGCAGGGTTTAGGGTTTAGCCCCCCTCCCCCTAAATCTGGTTTCTTTTTAATTTGTATTATTTTATTTCTTTTGGGTTTTAATTTTGAAGGAGTTTCACATATTCTACGGTACTGTATACATACATGCATATGAATGTACAATTTCAAACAAATTTGAAATTAGAACCAAAAAGAATTCAAGAGGAATATACAATATATATTCAATATCGGATGACCATATACAATATATATTCAATATCGGATGACCATATACAATTTTGAACAAGTTAGTTACAAATTCTGGTGCATATAAAGTTCTACGTCATCGTAATAGTGTTCTCCTCTAGGATCGATGACTTCCCTCGCCAACCATCCAGCTAGTTCCTCTTGAAGTGGTCGGAAGCGAGCTTCGGACTAAGCGTCTTCCGGAGGTTATTCCTCGGGATGTTGTTCTCACACTTCTGGTCCCGCTCATTGCGGTATCTCCGGATCCTCTCACAAACATAGTATCCACATAGATTGGTCCCCGGTGGCTGAGTATCCCCAGTCGTCCGCACTTGCCATTTTAAAATGTAGCTCTTTTTTGAATTCACCGACCTTGGTATCTACGAACCGTCTCCAAACCCTACGAGGCAAAGAAAATTAAATAAACAAGAGAGTTATTAATTAGTTACTTGATATTAGGAAATGATGAACGAAATAGGCCGATCGATATAGAGCGCAAATGAATGAAAATAATTACTTTTGCATTATTTTTCTCATGTCGCCCCAAAGCGCCGGATCCATATTCGGAGAGTCGTGGACGAGAACCGAGGAGGTCTGAACTTTAATTACCATAAGAATCCAGTGGAACCTGCGGACACGATACATGCACGGTCATGCATAACTCATCGATTAGCCACATACCATGCATGGAGTAAACAAAAGAGAATGTGCTCAAGACAGAAACACTCACCCAAAATGGTAAGGAAATAGAATATCACTTTTCTGTTGCTGTTTTCTAATAAACCGCCACAGGTCATCCTCCACGTCGGCGGGGTGGTGTTCTAACACATATGAATTAACGATGTGTGGGTCAATGAACCCAACATCATGGATGTTCCTTATTCGCATTTCCCGCTTCTTCATTCTGCATAATAGCGTACACAACAAGATAGTTAGGACAATATATATATATATATATAGTGCAGGCAATGAACGAGATGGGGTAGAAATTAATAAATCACTTACATAACGTAGCAACCGATGATAGATTTGTCGAGGTCGCGCAGATTGAACAGCTGGAACAATTCACTCGGAGGAATTTGTACCCGGTAACGTTTGAAGTGATGCTCATATCTAACTTCCGCATAGATATAGTCTTTGGCGTCTTTATGTTTTATGTAACCCTTGTACCAATTTAGCGGACCTTTCATTTGTCGAGGTAGATCCTCTTCCTGCGCAGGCTCGATGAGAGGGCCATTCTTCACATATGTAAATACTACGTCCTTCATTGGCGCCTCATCAAGGCCTAACAGATGCACGAAGAGTGATACCTAAGTCGGCCGCTTGTTCTCCGGCACTCGTTACGGTCAATCCATGTGCTGCCGCAGCTGCTATGATATCGGGGGCATCCGGACCGGCGGCTTGCACTATGAGCGGGGCGATCGATTGTTTACTTTGTTCCCCGAGCTGGGCAACTTCTTTCCCCTTTCTAATTTTGTCTCGGCCTCGTCCTCCAAGGCTTTCTTCTCCGCCAACTCTTGGTTCCTCTTGAACGCGAGTGCTTGCCTACGAAGTTCACGTAAATAGTCGTCGAGCAGATTCTTCGCGGCTTGGGACGGTGTGTTCAAAAATGACTTAGCCCACTTGCTTTTGCTTGTCAGAATATACTGGCTTGGGCTCGCCCTCTCTTTTCTTCTTGCACTCCTCCTTCCATTTCTCATGCTGAGCAGCCACGGCCGCTGCATTTTCCTCGACACTAAGTTCCCAAGGCCTCGGGATGAGAGGCTTCAGTGATGGCTCGGTATCTTTGTGGTTCTAGGTACATAAGGGTCCGGGTTAATAACCCAGGACTGCTTCTGCTTCTTCGCCGGAGGTGGATTGGGGGGCGGTACCGGTGTCTGATCACCCACCGGACGAGGACTGGGGGGCGGCGTCGGCTGACGTGAATGAGGTGTATTAGGTGAAGCACCACCGCCACCGTCACCGCCACCGCCACCGTCACCGCCACCGCCACCGTCACCGCCACCGCCACCACCACCACCGTACGGGGTGGACTTGTTGGCGCCTCGCCTGGAAACTTGATAAATTTCTTCTGCCATAGAATGAACTGGCGCTTGACATCTCCAAGTCTTTTCACCCCTTCAGGTGTAGCAATGTCAATGTCCAGGTCCTCAAACCCTTGGACTATCTCCTCCACCGTGACACGAGCATAGCCATCTTGAATGGGGTTGTTGTGGTGGAGTGCTCCGGTGGTAAAGCACTCGCCGATGGCTACCTTCATGGACATGTTCCCGATAGGATAATACAGATGACATGCTTTCATCTCCTTTATATCGTCCACGGGGTAGCGAGGAGGCTCCGGTGCAGTAACTTCGACCACCAGCTGAGGCTCCGGTGCAGTAATTTCTATCGTCGGTGCACCAGCCGGTGAGGCCTCCGTGGAAGCCACGCTGCTTCTTCTCCGCTGCTGGCTTCCGAGATCCATTGGATGATCTTCATGCTGCGCCCGAGCTGCCTCTCTTTCGGCTACTAGTACACTCACGGTTTTCTTCATCACATCCATTTCCGTTACCAACTGCGCCACAACATCTTTTTCCCGATCCATCTTTCTCTTACGGCTTCGTAACCGTACGGGTCATCGTTCGGGGAACCCTATTTTCCACGGAATGGGCCCCATGCCTCGTACACGTCCTCCGTGTTCAGGATTCCCGAGGGCTTTTGTCGTGGCGTCGTTCTCTCCGTTGAACTTGATCCTCCCCTCTTGAGCATCCCTCATTGCCTCAATAAGCTTTTGGGTGGGTGTAATTATTTTGCCCTGGTAAACACACTCCCCGTCTCCGGGTTCAGCGATCCCCCATGCCCGTACCACCGGCTTTTGGCCCTTGGGTCCCATCCCTCCGTACTCGGACGGATTCCTCGCGCCCTCGGCTCGTTCTCCATCTTCTCCCACCTAGGCTGCCAAAAGCGATACCCTCCTGGCCCCATTTTATGATTGTACTCCTTCTTGGCCGCATTTTCCTTATTTTTTTCGATAGTTCAAGGAACTGCTCCGATTTCTTTTGCTTCACAAATTCTGGCCAATCATGTTGCAGTTTCTCATATTGTCCTTTGAAATCTGGAGTCTTGCCCTGGTTGACAAAGTCATGGGCTAGGTTTTGCTTGTATTTCCGGAATGCGTTGGCCATCCTAGAAAGAGCGAACTGTTTGACTAGCTTGCGCCTCTTCTTGTTTTTCGCAATCTTGTTACCCTCCTCATCGTATTTGCGGTATTCCGGAGGTAGAACGAAATGTTCCATAAGCTTGTTGAAGCAATCTTTTTTTCTCTCTTATCGACAAAAGTGAAACCAACACGTGCCTTCTTTGGCTCATTCCACTCCCGGCGGGTGATCGAGACGTTGTCTCTAACAACGGCTCCGCATTGGCCGACAAACTTGGTGGCGTTCTTGCTGGGCTCCGGCGGCCTGCCGGTTGCTTCGTCGACAACATCGATGGTGCATGTTTCTCCTGCTTTCATCGTCTTGGTTGCGCCACGCTTTGACGACGTACTCGATTTTTTCGACGATCCGGCCGAGGGCTAAAATAAGAAAGAGAGTCGCGCGCGTTAGTACACACATATTTATTCAAATCAGTTAGTTGTATCACCAGACGCTCAATATGTATATATATATACCTCGGCGCCGGAGGTGGTTGCTACTTCCAATTGAAGATCGTCGTTTATCGACGTTTCTTCGGCATCATCTTGCTGACGGCGCCCTTCATCTTCACCCTCAAGGTTCGGATAAGAAGAGATATCATCTTCTTCTTCTCCGGTCGGCACAAATGGAATATCGCCTTTTATGATGCCGAACATATGGTCTTCGGCGTCCGGATCATAGTTGTCCAGAATCGGGTCAGCTCTATCGTCCGCCATATGTCGATCCCGAAAACATGTAGTCAAAACAAATTAATTGTGTATATGCCAGCATTATCATATCTCTTCTACATATAAAGAGAGAGGGCGACGAGGAGGCGAGAGGGGGACGCGGTGATCGCGTGACCGAGAGAACGGTGGTGGTGGCGAAAGGGGGGACGCGGTGACCGCGTGACCGAGAGACCGGTGGCGGTGGCGAAAGGGGGACGCAGTGACCGCGTGACCGAGAGACCGGTGTGGCGGTGACCGAGAGGGCGGTGGCGGTGCCGAGGACACATAACCTCATTTGTTTTATATATTTTTACATGATTGTTTTTGCATAGTTTATTACAAACTTGGACTCTTTCCCGATGTGATGGATAAAACAAGGACATGGTCCACTTAAATTAATCATTGTCTCCAAGTTTTAAATTGAATTGGTAAACTTAATCTGGTTAAGTTTATTTTGCGGGGATGTTGGAGGATAATGATGACGGCAACATAAGTGGTCGACAAAGAATAATATTTAGGCCTACAGTATATACACAATTTGATGTTCCAATAATCAAGCACATGCAAGTTGATTTTCATTAACACAACAAAATGAATATTTTAGATGTTTTCATGATTCGTGAGCAACACAAGTATCTTTAATTATGTTTTTGCTTGTACATGCGTGCAAAACACTAAAATGATAAGATCATGTATTTGAACATTTGTATTTATACCATCGCAAAAATTAAGGTCTCACTAGCACCCGAAGAATTGAACATGCGGTTAACATCTCAAGTTAAATCGGTATGAGAAAGCTAAAGTTAGCACAAGAGAGTCCTTGTGGTAATTAAACAAATTTTACAATTTTACAATTTTAATTAAACAAATTTTACAATTTTAGTTTACAATTTTAATTAACAAATTTGTGAGTTAATTAATAAAAACAAAAAAAAAACAAAAAAATGGGGGCGCCGGCCACGGCCCCTGCTTCGTCTCTCCCTCCATCGATCTCTCTCCTCTCTGTAACTCTAGCGCGGCCGCGCGCGTGGCCGGAGGCCGGCGGCGGGCCGGTGTGAGAGCGCGCGCGCGCCGGCGACGGCGA
>NC_061512.1:263481966-263546965 GCF_022539505.1 Lolium rigidum | reverse complement strand
ACGGTGATGAGGCATGTGGCCCATCGGGCGGCCCGATTGTTGTTGATCATGAAGGAAGAAGTCCAGCCCAGGATCAGCAGGCCGGATCCGCACCGACATAGGAGTAACCCGGATCCATGGAGGCCCATGAGGAACCCGGATCCAATGACGACGTATATGGAAGGCGGATCCGTGACGTGCACGGCAAGATATTGTACCGTAGTTAGGCTGTCCGTAATCCGGCTAGGACTCTCCATGTAAACCCCAGATCCGTGCGCCTTTATAAGCCGGATCCCGGGAGCCCTAGAGGCACAACCACAACTCATTGTAACAACGCGAAAGCGCCTGGATAATTCCGGACAAGCAGCAGTAGGCCCTATCATCGTGCAGGTGTTCCGAAGCTGGGTAACTCGCGTACCACCGTCCCGTGTGCACTCCGCCCTATGGCCCCTACTTCTTCTCCCCCTCGTGAGGATCCCTCCTCCGAGGTACCGTCGATTAGGCAACGACATAAATCCTTATACTTTTGCATTTCACAAAGTTCAACAAAATTATTAAGATGGGCAGCAGCATCATCAGTACTAACACCAGAAAATTGCTCTCTCATAACAAGATTTAGTAAAGTAGGTTTAATTTCATAAAATTCTGTCAGTAGCGACGAGATGGAGCAATAGGTGTGCATATGAAATCATTATTATTTGTGCTAGTGAAATCACACAACTTAGTGTTCTCAGGAGTATTCATTTTAACAGTAATAAAAATAAGTAAAGCAAACTAAATTAAATAAAGTAAAACAAGTAACTATTTTTTGTGTTTTTGATATAAAGAAAGCAAACAAAACATAAAATAAAATAAAGTAAAGCAAGACAATAAACAAAGTAAAGAGATTGGATGTGAGAGACTTCCCTTGCAGCGTGTCTTGATCTCCCCTGCAACGGCGCTAGAAAACAGTCTTGATGGCGCGTGATGCACACGTCCGTTGGGAACCCCAAGAGGAAGGTGTGATGCGCACAGCAGCAAGTTTTCCCTCAGAAAGAAACCAAGGTTATCGAACCAGTAGGAGATGAAGGCCACGTGAAGGTTGTTGGTGGAGGAGTGTAGTAAGGCGCAACACCAGGGATTCCGGCGTCAACGTGGAACCTGCACAACACAATCAAAATACTTTGCCCCAACTTAACAGTGAGGTTGTCAATCTCACCGGCTTGCTGTAAACAAAGGATTAAACGTATGGTGTGGAGAATGATGTTTGTTTGCAAAGAACAGTAGAGAACAATGATTGCAGTAGATTGTATTTCAGATGTAAAAGAATGGACCGGGGTCCACAGTTCACTAGTGGTGTCTCTCCAATAAGATAAATAGCATGTTGGGTGAACAAATTACAGTTGGGAAATTGACAAATAGAGAGGGCATAACAATGCACATACATATCATGATGACTAATATGAGATTTACTTAGGGCATTACGACAAAAAACATAGAACGCTATACAGCATGCCTAAAAAGTCCACCTTCGGGTTAGCATCCGCACCCCTTCCAATATTAAGTTGCAAACAACAGACAATTGCATTAAGTACTGTGCGTAATGTAAACAATACAAATATCCTTAGACAAAGCATTGTTGTTTTATCCCTAGTGGCAACAGCACATCCATAACCTTAGAACTTTCTGTCACTCGTCCTGCATTCAATGGAGGCATGAACCCACTATCGAGCACAAATACTCCCTCTTGGAGTTACAAGTATCAACTTGGCCAGAGCCTCTACTAGCAACGGAGAGCATGCAAGATCATAAACAACACATATATGATAGATCAATAATCAACTTGATATAGTATTCCATATTCATCGGATCCCAACAAACACAACATGTAGCATTACAAATAGATGATCTTGATCATGATAGGCAGCTCACAAGATCTAAACATGATAGCACAAGAGGAGAAGACAACCATCTAGCTACTGCTATGGACCCATAGTGTGGCACCCCCGGGATCAGGGTTAGACAAATACCAGATCTTCGTCTGACATAAGCCTAACCTAGAGCTCGAGAGACTACAGTGAGAGAATCGGTAACATAACAGTGACTCTACGACTCAAGAAGTAATACAAGCTCATAACTGAGCGAAGAACCAAAGCATTACAAGCAGAGGTCACTAACCTGACATACACCAACCAACGGAAGCAAAGTTATGCTATTAGACATAGCAAGATAGCAAAAAGTCCTAAGAGGCCAGGAGCATAACGGCGACGTCCCAGCCCATAGATTCCAGGCTGCCACCTGGGAACCCCAAGCTACTCGTCGATGTCGACTAGAAACCACCATCTGTTGGAGCGACTTCGTCTGAAACAAGAGCATGCAAAGCTGAGTACAGGGACTCAGCAAGACTTAGTACAACCTTTTAGCAAAGCGGGTATGCGGGCTTTTTGTAGAGCTTCTTTTGCGTAAAGCCAATTTTCCTTTAATAAACAAGAGGGAGAAGAAGCTCGACTACTCAGAACCTTTAAAAGGGGATAAGAGAGCGACATCTCGATCTCTATTGATCATCATATTGTATCCACCAATCTTCATCATCTCGAACCACTATCCTCGGATCACCCCCTCAACACCCGAAGAAGGTATCCGTAAACACACATTGGTTGCCAAGTTTTACGATGAGGTTAAAGTTCTCTATGATCTCCACGTCCGTTCCCAAGTTGTCCGTAACCGTGGACACGGCTTTTCGAAAAGATTCATAACCCTGCAGGGGTGCACAACTTTACCCACACGTGCCAACCGATTCTTAGTGCCAGATCATTAGCTCTCTTCCTTGGAAAGCCGACATAGAGTGGTTGACCACGACCTTTACCTTGCTGTCGCCGAGACCATGAGTCACGCGCTAAGGATTGTTCCGCCGTAACGGGTCAAGTCCCGAAGTCGGTCCTTAACGATGTGAGGCGAGGTGGGTTTCCCCAGGGGCCGCAACCCCCAGCCACAACGGCCACGCTTACCTACATGTTATGTACCTTTTCCCCGAAAGCGGAATGCAATGCATATGTCCAGATAACGCGCAAACTATGTGACTCATGGAATCTACTAGGCAAGTTAGTGAGTCGAGAGGGTACCATAATAGGGCCTCGTGTGGTTGTACGCTCGGTCTTGGTTCAAGAGGCGAGAACTCGGTTCCTAGGGTCGGCAGAAACGAAACAACCCACCACATCCCAATGTGGCCTCTCGTTTGAGCCTTTAATCATGTTTAACAACATCTCTACACTTACCACGTCAACCTGTCATGCTAGATTCATTTCATTGTAAGGCTCCAGTCCGAAGACCGGAGTAGTAGCGTAGCAAACTAAGCATGGCTAAGCATAAGAGATAAGGCTCTCGCGACGCGCACATGCCAAACCTAGTTATGATAGGAGCAGTGGATCAGGTATTTTAGGCTACAAGGGTGGAACATGCAATAGATAGGATAACTCTACCTATCGATAAAAGACAGTTGAATCGTATGCAATATGTAGGAACCAGAGTAAAAGCATTTCAAAATCATATATGAACCAGGCTAGGGCTTGCCTTTGTCCCTGACAAACCAATATGGATCTTCGAGGATCCCATCCTTGACTTGTTCGCTGATGGACAAATATTGATCTTCAATGTTGTTGATCTTCATCGTCTCAGACTCGTGCTCTATCGATCGCGAAGAAGCAAATACTATAAAGAGAGAAATAACAATCAACACATGGCATCGATGCAATGCGCATACAAGTATGAATGATATGTCATATTAATGGAATTGAGTAAATCCTAGGTGCATCATCAGATTAAAGGGGTTCCGGCATTGGACCCCGACATATGAGAGGGGTTAATTAGGGTTTCACTACTTATGCAGTTTTAATTGTTGCAACGATGCATGAATTACATCTAAAGTTGTAGAGAATGTTTTAATGAACATTTTGATATATTATACATATTTTTCTGATTTAAAACGAATAAGTTATTGATTTTACAAGTTTTATTCATTTTCTGCAATTTCTGGAAAATAATAAAAGGCTGACATGCCGGACCCACTGTCAGGGTTTTAATCATTATGGAAACATTTATGAAAATAATAAAAATCTGACAACGGGCCCCACCTGTCAATGCATTTACTAAAAACAGGAAATAAAAGAAATAAAAAGAAAAAGACCAACAGGGCCCACCGGGTCAACCAGTCGGTGGTCAACTCCGGCGGCCGACGGCAGTGACGAGCGGAGCCGCCGCTCCCGTGCTCGCCTGCACGCGCGAGCGGGTGCGTTGGATGCGCGCGAGCGGGGCGGTTCGAATGGTGGCAGCGCCGCCCGCGTAGGGTCGCCTGAGCGACCACGACGGCGAGGCCGAGCGGCTGCCGGCGGTAGCGCACGGCGTGGCGGCGATACGCAGAGAGAGGGAGAGATTGGAGATGCGCAGGAGGACCATCGGCTCACCAGCTGCGCGATGGTGGGCTCAAACGAGGCAGAGGCGGCCGGACGGCGACGCCATGGTCGTCGGAGATGGTGGCCGGCCGCGGGGAAGACGAGGGCGGCGTGGGTGATTTCGGGGCTCCCCGGCCGATTCCTTCGACGGGGAGGCTCAGGGAGGTGAGGCGGAGCCGTTGGCGGTGTCGGTTGGCCGCGGGGGTGGCCGGAACGGCGGCGACCAACGGCGGCCGGAGCTAGGGTTTCGGGTAGGTTAGGGGAACTCGGGAGAGAGAGGAAAATTGAGGGGGAAAGGATAGGGGAGAGAGAGGGCCGAGGGAGAGGGACTCCAGGACGTTCTCCTCATCCAAGCGGCGAGCAGGAGGTGGCCGGCGTCGGCCTCCCTACGCAGGACACGCAGGTGTCTTCCTGGCAGGAGGAAGAAGACAAGGGCATTTTGCCCAAAACCCCCTGCCCTTTGCTGTTTTCCTAAAAACAATTAAAAACAGGGCTAAAACCATTTGTACTTATTGTTTTGGGCTATTTTTGAAAACCATAAATTTCCAAAATCGTGTACGAACATTATGTGGCATCATTGATCATTTCAAAATATCACACCACAATATTTTGAAGGTTTGAAACATTTCCAATAGAAGTAGAACTTTGAAATTTAGGGTTTCCACTTCACTTTTAAAATGCAAATTTTTCCTAATGCATATTAGATGATGCTCATGATGCACAAACAAACCTAATTAGGGTTTAGCAAAACAGGGATGTTACACATAGTCCAGGGATGAACTACTCACGCATCAGTCCGGAGGCGGGCATGGTGATGTAGAGCCCTCCGGTGATGATTCCCCTCTCCGGCAGGGTGCCGGAGGCGATCTCCTGAATCCCCCGAGATGGGATTGGCGGCGACGGCGTCACAGTAACTTTTCTCGTATCGTGGCTCTCGGTACTAGGGTTTTCGCGACGGAGAGAATAAATAGGCGAAGGGGCAGAGTCGGGGGACGCTCGAGGGGCCCACCCCATAGGGCGGCGCGGCCAGGGGTGGGGCCGCGCCCCCCTAGGGTGTGGCCGCCTCGTCGCCCCTCTTCGTCTCCTCTTCGGACTTCTGGAAGGCTCCGTGGAAAATAAGACCGTGGGCTTTTGTTTCGTCCAATTCCGAGAATATTTCCTGTGTAGAATTTCTGAAACCAAAAACAACGGAAAACGAGAACCGGCGCTTCGGCATCTTGTTAATAGGTTAGTGCCGGAAAATGCATCAAAATGATATAAAGTGTATATAAAACATGTGAGTATTGTCATAAAACTAGCATGGAACATAAGAAATTATAGATACGCTTGAGACGTATCAGCACTCAGCGCTCCCGATGGGAGTAGTCCCCGAGTCTGGGCGCGGGTGCTTGCAATCGGGTGCAGACTCGAGCTGAAGACACCACTCTTTTTGTTCAAACACTTCTTCAGTTCCTTCTTCCTGAAAAATTCTTCGAGTCTTCTTTTTATCGGGTGCGCGTCCAGTGCTCCCGATGGGAGTAGCCCCCGAGTCTAGGCACAGATGCTTGTAATCTGTGCGTAGACTCAAATTGACCACTCGACAGCTTCATTTCTTCGACTCCTCCATCATGCTTTTTCGACGTCATTGATGACGTAATTACTGCCATGGTCTGACTGATAAGACGTGTCCTGACGGGCCCACCATAGTTCTGTGCGGGCAGTTTTTAGGAAATGACCGCTTCTTGCGTACAACTACCAAGACGTCTCCTCGATTCTCGTGATTTGTTGATGAAAAAGAGACTCTTTTAGTGAAATGGGTACGTGCGCCCGTTCCACCCTTATATCTTATAATTTCTCGTTGGCAGATCTTCTCCTCTTCACACACCATCATTTCGTCCTTTTCTTCCTCATTCATCTCCTGCGCTCAAAACTACTGCGCCGCCGCCGCCGAATCCAGATCTCTCGTGAATCTGCGAGATGGGGAAGAAGAGGATCTCCACCCTTGCTACTGCTGCTGCAAGCAGCGCCGCCGCCGCCAGATCTTCTCCGAAAAGGAACATCTCCCACGCTCCTCCTTCAGCTCCGGCGCCGTCGGCGCCTTCAAGTTCTATTGCCGGTTCCATCCCCGGTGATTGGCCTGCTTCCACCACCACTAAACGTGACGAGAAGAAGGCTAAAAGCCTCGGATATATTCCTTCTGAAGAGGGGAATGTTATTCTCCCAGGTGTGATTTCACGGCCCAATCCCCCTGCTGGTTTTACCGTGATATTTTTATCTTTTTTGCATCGAGGTCTTTCGCTTCCTGCCCTCAAATTCCTTCAGCATCTTCTCCGAATTTACGAGATCCAACTGTGGCAGTTAACTCCCAATTCAATCCTCCATCTTGCTATCTTTATAACTCTATGCGAATCTTTCATGGGCACCGAACCACACTTTGGCCTATGGAAGAAAATATTCTTCGTGAAGCGATATAACAGCAGTGGCGGTTCCTTCGTCATCGGCGGAGTTGGTTTCGTTGCTCGTAAAGAAGTTAATTACTTCAATTTCCCGATGAGGGACTCTGTGCAAGGATGGAGGCTGAAGTGGTTTTATTTTAGAGATTCTCCAACAGCCGAGCTTCATCTCCCTCGTTTTTCCGATGTCCTTGAAGCCAAGCCTAAACAATCTTGGAAAAATACCTTCTCACCCGACGAAAAACCAGCAGTCGATAGGTTATTTGCCAGATTCTTTCGGATCAAGGAAGCCGGTGGCCAAACCATGATAGGCACAGAGGTAGCCTCTGTGTTCTTAAGGCGTCGAATTCAACCAATCATGGCTAGAGCCCACCCGATGTGGTTGTATTCGGGTGTCAGGGACGAGACTAGGATAAATGCTGCCGAATTATCCGACAAGGAGTTACTTGACAAAGTTCGTCGTCTTACTCACTTCAGCCAGGAAGATTCGATTCCTCTCACATCTTCCCATGTACCTTTTGACGTTGATCACCCACCAACTGAGGTAACTTCTTACTTTCACACTCTCATTGTGTCATTTTTCTTGATAATCACGACTGCCATTGTCCTTACTTGTTTTATCTTCAACAGAACCTCATGGATCCTGATTACTCGCATGACCTGCCAGATGATACTTCCGAGAGGGGAGACTCCTCAGTCCCCGTAGGATCCCATACTGAGGAAAATGCAAGCTCGGGAGCCGATCATGCTGATCTGATGAACCCTGAAGCCATCCTTACTGATCCCAAATCTGCAGCCAATGATATTAGCGACATAGCAGGGTCGATGCATGATGACGATGCTGATCACGCTGCCTTTATTGATGCAGCTGCGGAGGAGGCCGAGGCGCTGCCTTCGAAGAGGTCATCCGGTGGCTTTGCCGATGAAGATGATCTTTGGGATCTGTAAGCCCTTGATTTTTCTTCGAGACCCTACGTCTTTGCCTTTGTTATCCTCTGCTCTGACTTTGTCATCTATTTTACTTCCGTAGGGGAGAAGACTTCATCGAGCCTCCACCCAAAAAGTCTAAAATCGGTGCTGCCCCGTCAAATCTCGCGGCTTCCGAGGCTTCGGCCCCTGCTACAATCCCCGCAGCCCAAACATCAACTGCTTCTTCTCTTTCTAAGGGGAAAAATATCCCTCCAGCTGCTGCTGCCACATTTCCTTCTTCAGGAAAACCCGTAAGTCTTCTCTTTCTTTTGAATCGACAGCTCTTTAAATAAACTTCAAGTACTCATCCGACGAAACTCTTCCTTTAAGGACTTGCAAGTTGTTATATCTTCCTTGGAATCTTTCGCCTCCCAATATGCTTCTTTGGAGGTTGACAAGGCTCATCTGCAGAAGGAGGTCGAGTCCTCTTCCTCGAAACTGGAGGGCGCAATTATAATTGCTGCCGAATCTCGTGTAGAAATTGACGCTTTGAAGGGAGAACTAGAGGAGCTAAGGAGGAGGCTGAAGGATGAAGAGACAGCCAAGCTCACTGCCGAAGCTCGGGCGATGGAGAAGGATGATCTTCTCCGTCGATCCTCTCTGGCTTTGCTCAGTAATCCTCTTTTTGTGCGCTTCTCGATTATTGTTTTTGTGAACATTGATTCCTTTGTTAATGCCTTTCTTCACACCTCATCCTTCTCAGTGAGCCGCCGATATCCCTCGTCGAGGCTCGGACGAGGTCCCGAATAATTCTCCGTCAAACACTCTGTCAATGACGCTTGCCTCTCATCAGCTTGTTCAAGACCTTCTTCAGAAGGGAAAGGGAGCCATGGCGTGGATCCATTCAATGATTCTCCCCAAGATTAGTCAAGATAAGACTTTGGGGCAGCTGTTCGACGCTTTTGCTGTCAACACCAAGGAGGTTATCGAGGTATTCAAACGTACTTCACGTACCTATGGTGCCCTCCTAGCCTTCCAGCTTATGATGGGTCATGGCTTCAAAGCTGATATATAAGAAATGTCCAAGGAGCTTCCAAGGGGAACTGATGGAAAATTCGTCGAGCTGAGCGCCTTTAAAGCTTCGGCCCTTACATGCGCTCGCCAGCTCCTTGAGTTAGTCGAGGCTAAGCAATCTTCGACAGGTCCCAGTTTATCGAATCAAACCCAAGCTCCCTGAGCCTTGTAATTTTGCTGGACCAAAACGGTGTCTTGTCATAAAACTTTACGTGGTTGTAATGAACTTCGTGCTGGCGATGTTGCCAGCATATCTTTGCTATAATATTTGTATTCCTTTGCTCCCGATGGGAGTAATTTCCAAATGTTGACTCCATGTAATCCATCGCACCTTTGGACGACATTTTGCAGGTTTTCCCTGTGCCTTCTTATGTCGATGACTCCTCGGGTGCTGTTCCTGAAAGTGATCGACTCCAACGCATGAAGGACTGGATCGCGCAGGTGGAGAAAGATATGCGCAGCACTTATGCCTTAGCTGCTATTATCAATAAGAAAAATGAGATCGCCGCGGATGCTGAGCGCTACGCGCTCACTGAATTGTACAAGGCTACCGAGAGTTTGAACTGTAAGTGCCCTGGCTCTCTTGTTCTTTGCTGTTTTATGAAAAGCACTTTCTCATCTTCTGCTGGTTCCTTTGCCAGTCGTAGCTTTGAACAAGGCTGAAGAAAACAAGCGTATACACGAGCGTGTTAACGCACTGACCCAGTTGTCATCATCCGACAAAGTTTTCTGGAGGGAACAGTCGAAAGCTTCGACTGTCGCGAAGTTCCAGGACCGGGTCCAACAGGTGCATCGATTCTTCGACAAGTGCTACAAGGGGCTGAGAGTAATATGGAAGACGATGTTTCCTTTGAACGCAGTTCCTCCCACGCTGTTGACTTTAATGTCAGAATTCAGTAATGCCAAGAAGATCCGAGTCTTGGTGCGAGCTCAAGTGTTTGCGGGAGCTAGATTTACGCTTGCCCTCGTCCTTGCGCGTTATCCTTCTGTAGACTTGCTATCCATTGCCAATGCAGTGGGTGATTGGAGTCTCTGTACCCGAAGGTGATACTGCCGTCCAATATAATTGTCGACTGGCTAGAATAGGACTCGAAGGCACCTGAAGAAAAAGATACTTCACAAGGGTAGTTCAGGGTCATGCTCCTACTGTAAATAGAAGACTTTGGTTCCCTATTATACCCGAATATTTGGGTTTTGTGTAAACTGTTTTTATTGGTACGTGCATGTATATGCATTTTTATCATCTTAATGCCGTTTGACATATTTTGAAGGAGCAAATCTTAATTGCCCGTTTAAGCGTATGTGTATTCGTTGGTCAGCAAATTTTTTGAGTGATCAGCTCGTGTTGCGGGTCTTGCTAAACCCGTTGTATGTGCAACTTTGCTTTCAACCGATGCATGTCTTGACAGCAGCTCCCGAATATATCAGGAGCACTAATTCTGCCGATGTTCCGTCGTTCCTCGATGCTTCCATAAGTGAAGTATCAAACGTGGGTCGTTTTATATACATATTTCCAGACTCTTGCTATTTACGGCACTCTTAGAGGCATCTATAGCAGAGCTCGATGTCCTTGTTGGTTTTGCTTCCTTTAGCACTCGTAGTTTCAGAGGCTTTTTCGGAGCGCAACTTTTTGCCGCATAGTTCGTCGCACCAACCCTCGCCGAGGGGCATAGGCAAGGTTTATGATGATGTGGTTCGGGTGCTCCGAATTACTGCAATGCTTTTCAAGGAATCAAAACTTAAGTTCTCATTAATAAAGTACATATGGGACTAAGGGGCGAAAAAAGGGAAAGGCCCTGTTGAAAAGAAAGGAAAAAACTAAATACTATCCATCCGCTTAAGCAGGGAAAGGGTTCTTCTTATCTTCCGGCTTGTCCACCGCGTCAGCGATTTTGGGAGCGTTGTTGAGTTTGTCAGGAGTCTTGGCCGTGATTGCCGGTGTCTTGCTTTCTCCTATGACTGCTCCGCCATCAACTGCCGAAGCTTTTACTGTCGAAACTTCTAAGGCAAGATCGGCTGGCTTTTTCTTCGTCTTTCCGCCGTGTTCATCTTCCTTATTATCGTGTGCTGATGACTTGGAAGGGAGATCGTAGATTTCCTGCTTTACCCCAAACTTCGCAGCGATCCTCTGAAAGTCGCGATCACAATTGTCTGAGCGTGAGAAACTTCCATAGACTGTGATGTTTGTCCCGTTGTTCCTAGGCATTTTCAGCTTGAGGTATGCGTAATGCGGCACAGCCATGAACTTGGCATAAGCTGGTCTTCCGAGTATAGCGTGGTACTGTGATTCCCAGTTCACGACCTCAAACTCGATCTTTCCCTTCCTGAAGTTGTCGGGTTTGCCAAAGACGACGTTCAGGTAAACTTTGCCAAGAGAGTACGCTGGTGAAGTGGGGAGAATCCCATGAAAACAGGTGTCAGTCTCTGATACGTCTCAAACGTATCTATAATTTCTTATGTTCCATGCTAGTTTTATGATAATACTCATATGTTTTATACACACTTTACATCATTTGTACGCATTTTCCGGCACTAACCTATTAACGAGATGCCGAAGCGCCAGTTCCTGTTTTGTGCTATTTTTGGTTTCAGAAATCCTACACAGGAAATATTCTCGGAATTGGACGAAACGAACGCCCAGGGTCTTATTTTTCCACGGAGCTTCCAGAAGACCGAAGAGGATACGAAGTGGGGCCACGAGGTGCCCTAACCATACGGCGGCGCGGCCAAGGAGGGGCCCGCGTCGGCCTATGATGTGGGGCCCTCGTGCCTCCTCCGACTCTGCCCTTCCGCCTACTTAAACTCTCCGTCGCGAAAACCCTATTACCGAGAGCCATGATACGGAAAGAGTTCCAGAGACGCCGCCGCCGCCAATCCCATCTCGGGGGATTCAGGAGATCGCCTCCGCACCCTCGCCGGAGAGGGGAATCATCACCCGGAGGACTCTACATCACCATGATCGCCTCCGGACCGATGCGTGAGTAGTTCATCCTTGGACTATGGGTCCATAGCAGTAGCTAGATGGTTGTCTTCTCCTCTTGTGCTATCATGTTTAGATCTTGTGAGCTTCCTATCATGATCAAGATCGTCTATTTGTAATGCTACATGTTGTGTTTGTTGGGATCCGATGAATATGGAATACTATGTCAAGTTGATTATTGATATATCATATATGTGTTGTTTATGATCTTGCATGCTCTCCGTTGCTAGTAGAGGCTCGGCCAAGTTGATACTTGTGACTCCAAGAGGGAGTATTTATGCTCGATAGTGGGTTCATGCCTCCATTGAATCTGGGACAGCTGATGTGAAAGTTCTAAGGTTGTGGATGTGCCGTTGCCACTAGGGATAAAACATTAATTCTTTGTCTCAGGATATTTGTGTTGATTACATTACGCACCATACTTAATGCAATTGTCTGTTGTTTGCAACTTAATACTGGAAGGGGTGCGGATGCTAACCCGAAGGTGGACATTTTAGGCATAGATGCATGCTGGATAGCGGTCTATGTACTTTGTCGTAATGCCCTAAGTAAATCTCATATTAGTCATCATGATATGTATGTGCATTGTTATGACCTCTCTATTTGTCAATTGCCCAACTGTAATTTGTTCACCCAACATGCTATTTATCTTATTGGAGAGACACCACTAGTGAACTGTGGACCCCGGTCCATTCTTTTACATCTGAAATACAATCAACTGCAATCTTTGTTCTCTGTTGTTCTTCACAAGCAAACATTATTCTCCACACCATACGTTTAATCCTTTGTTTACAGCAAGCCGGTGAGATTGACAACCTCACTGCTAAGTTGGGGCAAAGTATTTTGATTGTGTTGTGTAGGTTCCACGTTGGCGCCGGAATCCCTGGTGTTGAGCCGCACTACACTCCTTCACCAACAACCTTCACGTGGCCTTCATCTCCTACTGGTTCGATAACCTTGGTTTCTTTCTGAGGGAAAACTTGCTGATGTGCGCATCACACCTTCCTCTTGGGGTTCCCAACGGACGTGTGCATCACGCGCCATCAGTCTCTTCTAGCATTCTCATATTGACCCCCATACTTTTGATTGTGTCGACGAATATCAGGTTTAGTCCGCTTCCACCATCCATGAAGACTTTGCTCATCTTGAACCCCCCGATTTGCGCCTCGACTACTAAGGCAGCGTGTCCTGGTTTCGGTATGGTCATCGGGTGATCCGCTCGGCTGAACGTGATGCTCTGAGACGACCACTCGACATACTCAGGGATGTTCGCCATGATACTTTCTGCCAGATTAATTTCTCTGGTGAGCTTCTTCATTTCCCTTCTCGAAACACATGTCCGATGGATCATGCTCATCTGCCCACGTGGTGGTGGGAACGACTCGTTGGGGTTGTGAGGCTGCCCCTGCTGGACCTGGTGTTGAGGTGGAGGTGGTGGCGGTGTTGGCTGTTGCTGCTGCTAGATGAGCTTCTGCATTTCGATGAACTGTCGACAATCTCTGAGGAGGTGACTTGACTTCGTATTGTTGTCTTTGGAGTCGACGTACGAGTGCAGGTAGCAGGGAGCGTTTATTTGCTCAGCAAAAGGTAGCTCGGGAGTCCTCTGTGGCCGTGGTTTGTAGCTGCCGCGATTTCCAGAATTGCTCCTATTGCCGTCCTGTCGATCGTCTCGCCTGTCGTCGTACCGATCGTCTCGCCGATCAGAGTATCCCGCAGCTACCAGGTTACTGTCGTCGTAACTGCGGTCCTTTCTTTTCTTACGGCGATCCCTTCGTCCACCTAAATCGTGCTTCGGCTGATCGTTGTCTTCATCGTCACTGCGCTGTCGAGGCTTTCGTACGTTGTCTTCGCCATCAGCCCAACTGTTGGCTATTTCCATTAACTTGGTTATGGTTTTTGGCTTCTTGCGCCCGAGCTCCTCTATATAGGTTTCACGTCGGATGCCATCGCTGAAAGCATCGATTGCTCTATCCACAGAGACATCTTCGGCAACGTTTAGGAGCTTGGTGAATCTCCCGATGTAGGCGCGCATCGACTCCTTCTGCTTCTGCTGGCAGTGTCGTAATTCCTCGATCCCGACGGGTCTTTTGTATGTTGCTTGGAAATTGGCAACGAAAGCGTCCACTAGGTCGTCCCATGACTTAATGGAACCTTTTGGCAGGCCTCTCAGCCAAGCTCGTGCCGAATCCTTCAGGTAAAGTTGTAAGAACTGCATTGCTGCTATCTGATTCCCCTTGTGCAAGATTGCAGTCTGTAAGTAATCGTCTATCCAGGACCTCGGCTCCTGCTGTCCATCGTATTTGGCAGCGTCGGTAGGGGTAGGTTTGAACTTTTTAGGCGGCATCGCCTCGCGGATCTTGTAGCTTAAACAATCGGCTCCCCTTAGCTCGCGGTCATTCTCCTGGCTTTCATCTGAGGTGTCGCTGTCGAATTACTCCCTAGCGGCGCGTCGTCGCCTCGCTTTATCGATTCTGCTCTGGGTGATTTCGTCTCGAGCATCCCTCGAGCGATACTTTGAGCCACTGGTCTGTAATGTGGTTTTTTCCTTCCGTGGGACCAGGTTGTCTCTCAATATTGTGAGACTTTCTAAGGCTCCCCGGTGAGCTTGAGCCATAGAACCTTCGGGTCGCTGATTGATGAGGTACGCTGCGAGGTTGGCAGTTGCTCCCGCGACGGGTTTTTGGCCGTGGCATGCCCGCGGTATCCGTGGTCATGAAGGACTTAGTGAGATTCGATGTGATTTCTCTGGCATCATCTTCCGAAAGCCTGGATAGCCTTGATCGGTGCTTGCCTACGCCTTGACTGCTTCGGGAGGCGCTTCCTCGCGAACCTCTCCGCCGCTCACTAGATTGTTCTGCAGCGGATATGCGTCTCTCGAGGGTGGCTTGCTCTTTTGATAAGTGCTCCCGATTCTTTTCCAATATGGCGCGATAGGCGTTGAGGGTTCCGATCGAGGTTCCTGCGGGGAGCGATGTGTTGTTAAGCACGGCCGCCCTGGCTGCTGCCCACTCTTCCTCTGCGATGGTGTAATCGCTGTTGTTGTTGCTGGCGCTGTTTTCAAAACTTATCCGTCTGCTGGATCGGGGAGTATGATCTCCATCTCCCTGTTTCTTGTGTTATTGGCGGCATAGACTTGATGGCGCGCCTCTTTCCAAGTGGCCTTCTTGGCGATGATGTCGATGCTGTCCTCTCCCGACGAATACTGGGCGCTGCAGATGAACGGTGTGTCGCTCGATCCCAACCCGTGCCTAGTGTCGCAGTTTAAACAGTAGTATGAGGTCATCTCTGAAGATGCGAGGTTATCAGACCCGACTGACATTGAAGATGTCGACCGAGGGGTTGATGGCGAGGACGAGTTCGTCGAGTTGGTCAGGCCAGCCGAGAGATCGACTGATGATGATAGGCTTGGCCCTGCGGCCGGTGGTGGTGATTTCCCCGTTGACCTGGGGGCGTGTGGTCCCAGCAGTCGAAGGACTCCTTCCGCGTTGACATTGTAGTGGACGCTACCGAACGTCATCTCCATGTTTCCTTGCAGATCTGAGAAGGTTGAACGTGAGGAGTCGCTGTGCGGGGTAAATTCGTAGGAGCCGAATCGAATTGGGCTTCCTAGTCTTGGCGACGATGGTGACGATGGCATCGACGAAGCTGTCGACGACATGATTGGAACTGCCGATGTCGGGTCTTGTGCCGACAGTTTTCCCACAGACGGCACCAATTGACGAGGGTGCTCCTCGACAATGCCCTCCGATTGGGGCTTAGGGTTGATGGAATCCTGTAGGCTGACACGAGACATCGGTTCACAAACAAGCGGGGAGAGCAATTTACCCAGGTTCGGGGCCCTCGATGAGGTAAAAACCCTTACGTCCTGCCTGTCTGATCTTGATTATGAGAATATTGGGTTACAATGGGGTGCCGAAGGTTTCGGTTGTGATCTCGTCGAGAGGCTAAGTGTTGCGGCGACCTAGCTCTAGACTTCTGGTGGCTAAAGTTGCTAAGATTGATCGTGTCCCTCGGCAGCCCCTCTCCTGGCCTTTATATAGGAGGCCAGGTCTTAAGAGATTTGTCCGGGTACCTCTAGGTTTACAAAAGACCTAGCTCTAAACTTTCCTTGTCCGGCTCCTCTTCGTCTTGTTCTTCAAGGAATCCTCTTCGGCACCGTCCTAGTGGCCCACCATGCCATCGGGTGTCTTCGTGGGCCTCCTATTGGGCCGTACAAGATAAGGCAATGTCAGTTACCCGAAGGAACATATGAAAGGCTCTCCAGGCCGAGAGAGAGGTGGTACCTGGAGGCGCATGACGCTTCCTTGATGCCCTCCACAGGTCAGCGCAAGGACATGCCACTGATACGTGCTCCGAGCAAGCTAATTAATTTGTGTAGATTTCAGGTTTGACCACAACTAGAAGAAGATAGAGGATCACGTCTGCACAAAGACTACGGTACAGGTAATTTCGAATCCAGACTCGATCAACACACCTCATGATTAATTGTATAGAAGCACATGCATGTAGTCATGCTCAGAAGTACTTCCTTAACGTGCAAAACCTAGGTGTCGCTACCGGGCTGCCGCACCCAAGTCATGCTCAGAAGTACTTCAATGTTTGTATGACACAAACACTGGTAAGATTAACACAACTACAACATTCAAAATCTACTAACTTGGCCAGCGAAAAAAATACTTTTTAGTTGCCTCCGCAATTGCGAGAGCTGATCATAACTTTGTGGGTACATCTTATTTGGTTACTTTTCATGTTATTTTTTTAGCATTTTATGTATGTAAGTGTGCCAGATTTGCTGATGCATGTGCTTTCAGTTTTATAGTGCAAGAAAGTAACTGTTTGATCGATGCTATCTTATGAAGCTTCTACCTACCCTACAAAAATGGATAGTTGCAATAAAATGCTACTTGTGGGAGGAAATATACGAGAAACAATGCTAGGTTTTGGAGCAAACGGTTGTATGTATTGGAGGAAATTGTTATAATGTAGTTTTGTATACCTATGCTACTCATATAATATTTTCTTATTAAAAATAGCTGTTAGTGTATAAAAACAGAAGCACTATATTTTAATCTTCTGTTTGCATTAGTTGGGATCAGAAAAGTTGTTTTTGTTTTTGACACACTTATACAATAAACGGTACGCTAATTGTGTTATGCAAAGATAGCTAACATGGTGGAAGATCGCTAGATAAGAGACATGATGGGTTGAAATGGGTAAAAAGGACAAAAAGAACACATGTTGGTCCTCGAAGGGATAAGAAGTATAAAAAAATAATTTAAAAATATATCATCCTTCTTTATATTTTGTTTTCCCGTGGCAAAGCACGGGCATTTTAACTAGTTTATTAATAAGAACTGAAATACAATTCAATTATTAAAGATTATGTTCCTTTGATTTGTGTGAATATTATGTGTAAAGGAGGACGTTTTCCGTGGCAAAGCACGTTTGGAGATCATTCGTTGCGAACATGTGGGCATTGTAAATTTACACATTCCTAATAAAAGGATACGTCATGGAGAGACGTATCTGTTTCATAGAAGAAGGGCCAGAAGGCCAAAATACAACTCACTTCTGGCACAACCGCCCGAGAGTGCAACCCACACTACCCAAGAAAGGCAGCAGCACACACCCACTAACCGACTACTCGCGACATCTCCACTTTCCTACGTCTACCAGACTACCACTGAACAGCCCAGCCAGACGCCACAACTCGGCATCATCTGAGATCCGGGCGACTACCGCGCTCAAAGATGGGATGGTGCCTTCGAAGACGATGTCATTCCGGTGGTGGCTCCATAGGCACCAGCAGACGAGGGTGACAGCTGTCCAGAGATCTCGATCCCTGCCCGGGCCACCACGCTTCGATTGGAGCCAAGGGACGAAGCTAGTGTCAGCCTGCGGCATCCAATGGATCTTACCCCACCATCTCAAACACGTTGCCCAGATATGCCTAGTCAGGACGCATCCAAGCAGAAGGTGGTCAAGCGTCTCAGCCTCCTGATCGCAGAACGGACAGGTTGCCGGGTGCGGGAGGCCACGCCTACTCAACCTGTCCGCAGTCCAGCATATGTTCTTGGCCGCCAGCCAAAGGAAAACTCTGCAGTTTGGCGAAGCTCTGAACAGCCAAATCTGAACCGCCCCAGCCATCTCCACTCTGGCTCCGAACGTCGCACGATAACAAGACCACGCAGAGTAATAGTGATCATGCTCCCATCTCCATCTGAAAGCATCCTCCACACCCTCAGCGAGGGTGATGCCCGTCAGACGGTCTGCCAGCTGGAAGAGCTCTCCGACGGCCAAGGCGCTCAGGTCTGGGGGGACATCATCTAGCCAGCTCCCAGCCATGCCCTCGCAGACCCGTCTGTGTCTGAGGGTGCTCCTCGACACCGCGTCGAACAGATTAGGTGCTAACTCATAGATCCGCCCATCCGGGAGCCAATTATTCGTCCAAAAGAAGGTACTCGCTCCATCACCCAGCACTGAGTAGGTTGCCCCTTCAAAGAGCTGCCTCGCCATCTTGGGCACCTGAATGTTAAGCTCCTTCCATGGCTTGGAGTCCTTCGTCCGCTGCAGCCACAGCCATATGGTCCTCAAAGCCAAGTTCATCATCTTGATATTGGGGATCCCAAGCCCACCCCATTCCTTAGGCGCGCAAACTTTGTCCCATGCCAGTAAACAGTGGCCACCATTGACATCCTTTCTTCCCTTCCATAGGAAACCTCTTACAATTTTCTCAATCGCTATGATTGTCTTGGCTGGAAGATCAAGCGACATCATGGCGAAGATGGGTATCTCGGAGAGTGTCGCGCGTACCAACTCCAGCCATCCACCTCTGTCGAGAAGTGAGGCCTTCCAACCAGGTAGCTTGTTCGCCACACTGTCCACGAGATATTGCAACTGGGCTGCAGTCGGCTTCCTCAGAGTGAGGGGTAAACCGAGGTACCTCAAGGGAAAATCCACCACGGGGCATTGAAGCTCCTGGTCCATGACAGCCATGTCGGCGTCACTACAGCGGATAAGGTTTGCTGAGCATTTCTCCATGTTGACACATAAGCCTGAGGCGGCACCAAAGTCATCCACGATCCTGGAGAAGACCCTAAAATCAAGCACGGTAGGGCGTAGGAAGGTTACCACGTCATGCGCGTACACCGATGTACGCAGCCTCAGTCATGTCTGTGCTAGCGGGGTAAGCAACCCCACCTCGGCCGCTTTCTCAATCATTAGATGCAGGATCTCCATGATCAGAATGAAGAGCTGAGGGGATAGGGGATCCCCCTGACGCAGTCCACGCCTATTGGCAATCCGTGCACCAGGAGTACCATTCAACAAGATCCGGGTGGTTGTTGTGGAGAGGAGGGCGCAAATAACTGCTAAGATCCTTTCACCAAACCCAATCTTTCGGAGGACCTCCAGGAGGAGGGCCCAGTCCACGGTGTCGAAAGCCTTGGTTATATCCAGTTTCAGGAGGACTGCTGAAGTGGCATTGCTATGGAGCTTTCGTGTTGTTCCCTGCACCATCATGAAATTGTCGTGCAAGCACCTTCCACGCACGAATGCACTCTGTTGCGGCCCTACCATCTGAGGGAGGACCGGGGCGATCATGTTTGCCAGCACCTTAGCCACTAACTTGGCACACCATGTATCAGGCTGATAGGTCTGAAATCCCAGACTTCCTCCGCCCCCTACTTCTTAGGTAAGAGGGTGATGAAGGCTTCATTGATCGATCCGAAACCACGGCTGTCCAAGCGGGATAGGGAATTGAACGCTTCCATGACGTCCTCCTTGATGATGCTCCAACATGTCCGAAAGAAAACAGGCTGAGAAACCATCCAGGCCGGGACATTTGTCTACGGGCATGTCTTTTATGGCCTTCCACACTTCCTCCTTAGTGAACACTCCGTCGATATGCTGGAGGTCTAGGGAGGGAAGCCCAAGAAACTCCAGATTCATCGAGAAAGGTCTATCAGTCGTTGCCCCTAAAAGCTGATCAAAGAAATCGTCCACTGCTTCTGCCTTCTCGGAATGCTCCGTGACTCGCCTATCATCCACGACCAAGTGGCCAATAAAGTTCTTGCGCCGCCTGTGGCTTGCATGCAGGTGGAAAAAACGGGTGCCTGCATCCCCCTCTCGAAGCCACAGAATGCGGGAACGCTGTCGACCAATCGTCCTCTCGAGCGAAGCCAACCCTAGGAGCTTCTTATTCAGCAGGCGCCGAAGGGCTCTTTCCTGTGGTGACAACTGTCTAGATTCCATAGCAATATCGAACCGAAGGATCAACTCTGTGGCCATCAGGATTTGTAGCTTAACATTGCCGATAAACTTGGAGCTCCAGTGGCTAGCCTCTTCGCCGTGGCCCTGAGATTCTGATCTAAGCATTTGAAAGGGTTTGGCTCGCAAGGCTGCGTCGTCCACACTTCCCGGACCACTTCCAGGAAGCCATCCACCTTGGGCCAGAAAGACTGCTATGCAGGTCTGGAGCCAAGTTGAGTACCAAGGGGCAGTGATCAGAGGGTCCACTGGACATGGCGGATAAGAAAACATCTGGTAATAACTCCTCCCAATCCACGGTCGTGAACACCCTATCCAGCTTTTCCAAAGTTGGTTGCACGCGTTCATTGGACCAAGTGAATCTTCTCCCGTTCAGATATACCTCCTTGAGATCAAGGTTGGATAACGTCCTTCTGAATCTGCCCATCATACGACGGTGCAGCACCCCTTGGTTCTTGTCTTGGGGGTCCACTATTAGATTGAAGTCTCCTGCTACCATCCACGGCCCTGCATGCAGGTCTCGGATATCCTGGAGCTCTTGTAAGAAGGAGCACTTGTTTGTATCACTTTGTGGCCCGTAGACCCCGGTGAACCACCAACTATCACCTCCACTTATGGAAATCCTCTCCGTAATGGCATTATCAGTCATGTGAGGGTTGGACACTGTCACTAAAGAGGACTGCCATGCAAGGAGGATACCACCCCTGGTGCCTACTGTCGGGAGATAATAGAAACCATCGAAGGCAGGGCCTAGACATTCACGTACCACGCGGTCAGAGATAACCGCCATCTTAGTCTCCTGGAGGCAAACCACGGCTGCTCGTGCAGACGAGATGGCCTGATTTACACATTCTTATATCCATTCCAGAAAAACTTATACTTGGTTCTGATAAGAAGCATGTATTAAGAACATTACACCTTAAGCTTAATGTACATATTGTGGGCAAGCATAAAAGGTAGTTAAGATTATATTAGTATATAGAGATAAACGTAAGAAGCATGGTCCTTATTTAAAACAAGATGATGACATGTTAGTCATGCTACAGATCAAGCGACTTCTGGGTTAAAAGGGTACAAAAAAGATATCATAATGCCATAGTAGCAACTGCAGATCACACCGTGCGTAGGCGTGAGGAGCATAAAAGGAAGAGAAAGGATCCTATCAACGTGGATTAGAGAAGCAATAGATGGTTCAAGTGATATCGTGTACATAAAGGCACCTTGCAGTTAGCCTCATGATTGGAAGGAGGCAAGAACTGATCCTTAGCCAGATACTTTAATGGCGATTGACTGTTCCATGATCAGCATGGAACCAGCCATCTTAATGTAATAAGGAAACACGAAATTATACTTTAGGTGCAGCCTATATATACATCAAGAAAAATATTACAAATGCGAAACAAATAGCCTTCAATAAAGGACCCATTTTGTTAACAAACATGTATACATGGAGTACAGGAAAAGAAATGACGCAGTATTTAGAACATAGCAGAAAGAAAACATGGCAAGTTATAACCTGAATTAGTATAACTCTAACATGGCCCACTGACCATCATATATATTCACTTAGCATAGGTACAATTTCGCACTGGATAGTGTAATAATCTTATATACTATCCCAACAGCGGATGGGTGGGATGCCTGTCTATTTAAATGATTGAGAGAGCACATTTAAAAGGTACTATTAAGAAGTGTCATCAATAAATATTATCTGAATAATAAAATTTCCAATAGAAATCTAACGGACCAGGTGTGGTTTCACTCCATGTTTTCTTCACCTATACACAGGAAATAAAGCTGAACTTTAATTTAGTACGCAGAAAACGAGAATGTATTTTTCCCCCAGTTTACGAATATAATGTAGGGGAACCATCAGAAAGCAAATACATTACCCAAATAATTCACACGCCATCAACCTAAATAAAAATGAAGTCATATTTCTTGCATTAAGATGCTTCTAACAAATCATGATAGTCCAGAATCCAACGAGAAGATTCTAATTCAGAACGGTGGGAGCAATTCGGAACTACATTATATAATTATTTTACATGAAAATCCCATATGAGCATATGAATATTATATTCCTCTATTTCGACACAATTGAATAACAATATATAGGGGAAATAGTTCGGGTTCATTGTTCTTACTACCTAGTGCTTTCTATCCTATAACAGCACGGGCATTAGTTGAATGTTAGGAGCAAAAACAGTTTCCATCCCCAACATTTGGGCCACCTTCACCACAGTTCTTAATTATGTTTTGTATATAAAATAATTAGCATCCCTACTGTATAATTAAAGTTCAGAAACATCAGTTACAGGTCTAGCTGTTTGTCTGGGTGGCAGTCCCTAAACTCCAGAGCGACGAGAGGTACCAGTTCGGAGGATAGTGAATTTCCTGTTCAAACAGCTAGATGAGAATCTCACTGAAAAGTGTATGAGAAATAATATTCATACTTTTCAACCAATATTACCTGCAAGTTAGTTGGTTTCCATCGTGAGAACATCCATAGGTGACATAAAAAAACATGCTCATAATGTTGAGAAAATTAGCAATTTACCAAGTAATTTAGACAAAATAGACCGCAAGAAAAACATGACTAGATTAATGGAAAATAAACAATATATGTAGGAGAAGAAAGATAATGGAAACACATTCGGAGAGATTGATCCATATATTATAGGTGCGACACAAATAGAGAGCATGGTGGTGATCTGAACAAGATGAAAGAAAACACCATACAGCTGTGCACCCGCGTTGGCATTGACGTTGTCGTTTTCAGCCATGTCGTCGAGGTAGAGACTGCTGATGTCGGGGAAGAAGTCCTCGTCGGGGAAATGGTCGTCGAAGTCCGTGATGAAGTCAGCAGTCGCGCTGATAGCGCTCCCCAAAAACCTTATCGCCCTTCTCCCGTACAGGACTCGAAGAAGCGGGGTTTCGGAGGCCTACTGTCCCGGATCGCGGTGCACGCCGCAAGACGGAATGGAGAAGAACCTGTAGCAGCGCAGTGCTATGGAAAGCGTTTGCAAGAACCTGTACCTGAGGTGAGGAGCGACCTCCCTTTTTATAGGCACGGGCAGGCAGGCGAACAGACGGCGACGGGAGATGAAGCGAACAGTCAGTGGGAGGCGAACCGAGGAGACAGCAGCTGGAGCCGAACGGCCATAATAAAAACCCACTAGCAAAAATTCGTTTCAGCTTTGTGCAACCGTTCAGATTATTTCCCATTCACGCGCGGCAAAAAGATAGAGAAGCTCTCGGCTCGAGGCATTCCCGCAACCCGCGGCGTGTCGTGTCGTGTCGTGACGAACGAACGAGCGAGCGAGGAGGAGGAGGAGTGCGCGAGGATTCCCTCTTGTTCTCACTCACATACAAGTGCTAGAACAGCTCTCCTTATAAACCACTTCAGCTCTCTCTCAACTAGCAATGTGGGACTAAATATTTGTCCCACCTCTTGCCATGCATGAATGGGCTACATGGGCCACTTGGGATTTTCAGGAATTATTGGAATGGAAAAATTGGACCCAGAATTCCAACAATCCCCCACCAGATCCCAGAGGCACATGTAATTTTGCATTTGGTTCCAAAACACTGTTTATATACTGGTACTGCAGTGGAGACTGTTAAGTTGAACTTCCACCTAGAACTCTATGCTACACTAGGCGGCGACTTGTACAGTGGACTATGCCTTGAACTGCAAGTTTGCTGCATCCTAGCTTCACACAAAGCCTTGACCAATACTAGGCTGCCGTGGAACTTCCCCGCGGGTGGAGCTTATGCGTCATACTCCATGGCCTTTCATGAGTTTGTTAGAGAGCACCCAACTCTCATAGACTGCGACGGTTAACAGTCAAACTCATATAGGTGTGCTCTTCAAAAGATGTTCTGCAGGACAACATCTCTGCTTAAGATAAGCCACTTAGAACACATTAAGATAAATATCAACCTACCATGCAGAATAGGAAAGTATTGCATCTTCACGGAGTGGTGTTTATTAAAATATGGATACTTTCCTCTCAGTCAACCAACAGCTTGTCTCCCAATTCTAATTCACGGGATCTCCGATCACATAGAGTGGTTTACCACTGTGGAAAACTCATATTGTGGGTCTCATACCCATCTCCTTTGATGCATTATCTATCACATTGCGTGATAGACCCTTTGTGAAGGGATCTGCCAGATTCTTAGATGTTTGGATGTAGTCCAATGCAATAACTCCGGAGTTTCTCATTTTTTCGACAGATTTCAATCTCCTCTTCACATGTCTTGAGGACTTCATATTATCCTTAGAACTGTTCACCTTAACAATCATTGTTTGATTGTCACAGTTCATTAGAATTGCGGGTATAGGTTTTTCAACCACAGGTAAGTCCATCAAGAGTTCACGGAGCCACTCTGCTTCAACAGTGGTCGTGTCTAATGCTGTGAGTTCTGCTTCCATAGTTGACCTCGTTAAAATGGTCTGCTTGCAAGACTTCCAAGAAACAGCGCCACCTCCAAGTGTAAATATATATCCACTCGTGGCCTTTATCTCATCAGCATCAGAAATCCAATTTGAATCACTATAACCCTCTAGTACCCTTGGATACCCGGTATAGTGGATGCCATAGCTCATAGTGCCTTTTAAATAGCGCATAACTCTCTCAAGAGCTTGCCAATGATCATCTCCAGGATTAGAGACAAATCGACTGAGTTTGCTTACAGCAAAAGCAATGTCAGGCCTCGTAGCGCTAGTTAAATACATAAGCGAGCCAATTATTTGAGAGTATGTAAGTTGATTTCTAGCAGTGCCTCGATTCTTTCGAAGTATCATACTAGGATCGTATGGTGTTGGAGAAGTCTTGCAATCGCTATACCCAAAATGACTCAAGACCTTTTCAACATAGTGAGATTGAAGCAAAGTGATCCCACCATCATCATCTCTCATTAGCTTGATGTTCAAGATAACATCAGCCACTCCTAAATCCTTCATCTCAAAAGACTGAGATAGAAAGTCCTTGACCTCCTTAATCACATTAAGGTTGGTCCCAAAAATCAATATGTCATCAACATATAAACACAGAATGACTCCCTCGCCCCCACCATGGCGATAGTACACACATTTGTCCGCTTCGTTTACAACAAAGCCTGCACTGGTTAAGGTTTTATCAAATTTCTCGTGCCATTGCTTTGGTGCTTGTTTAAGACCATATAAAGATTTCAACAACTTGCACACCTTTCCTTTTTGAACATTTACTACAAAACCATCTGGTTGATCCATATAAATTTCCTCGTCCAACTCTCCATTTAGGAAAGCTGTCTTGACGTCCATTTGATGAACGAGAAGACCATGTGAGGCGGCCAGAGAAAGTAGTACTCGAATAGTGGTCAACCTAGCCACAGGTGAGTAAGTGTCAAAGAAGTCTTCTCCTTCCTTTTGGGTATAACCCTTAGCCACAAGTCTTGCCTTGTACTTTTCAATAGTACCATCCGGCCTTAGTTTCTTCTTAAACACCCATTTGCATCCTACAGGTTTGCAACCATAAGGACGATCAGTGATCTCCCAAGTTCCATTGGCTAAAATGGAATCCATTTCACTTCGGACAGCTTCCTTCCAGATGAGTCGGCATCCGGAGATGCATAGGCTTCTGAAATAGAAGTAGGAGTATCATCTACGAGATACACAACGAAATCATCACCAAAAGACTTTGCAGTCCTTTGTCTCTTGCTCCTTTTAGGAATTTCGTTATCATCTTTCTCAGGATCTTGAAGGTGTTCTAAGGGAATAGTAGGTTCAGGAATTGTAACAAATTCCTGACTAGATAAGTTAGGTATCTCCTGATTTGATGAGCTAGAAACATTTTTCATAGGAAAATATCCTCAAAGAAAGTCGCGTCATTCGACTCCATGATTGTGCCAACGTGCATGTCGGATACCTCAGATTTTACTATTAAAAATCTATAGCCAATGCTACGAAAAGCATATCCCAGAAAGACACAATCTACGAGTTTTTGGTCCAAGCTTGCGCTTCTTGGGGATCGGTACATTCACTTTCGCTAAACAACCCCAAGTTCGTAGGTAAGAGAGTTTTAACCTTTTCTTTTCCCATTCCTCGAATGGAGTAATATCTTTGTTCTTTGTGGGAACTCGGTTTAGGACATGACACGCGGTCAACAGTGCCTCCCCCCACCATTCCTTAGAGAGACCCGATGTGTCTAACATGGAATTAACCAGATCTGTTAGAGTTCGGTTCTTTCTTTCGGCTACTCCATTTGATCGGGGTGAGTAGGGAGGCGTCCTCTCATGAATTATACCATGTTCCGCACAAAAGGAATCAAACTCATTGGAAAAATACTCTCCACCTCGATCGGACCTTAGCCTCTTAATCTTTCGATCAAGTTGGTTTTACGCTCGACTTTATAAATTTTGAAGAAGCTCAAAGCCTCATCTTTTGTCTTCGGAAGATACACATGACGAGTATCTCGTAGAGTCATCGATCAATGTCATGAAGTATTTCTTTCCACCTTTTGTCAATACACCATTCATCTCACAAAGATCGAGTGTATGAGCTCTAGTGGTGCCAAATTTCTCACCTCTGCAGTCGTATGCGACTTGCGAGGTTGTTTTGCTTGCACGCATGCTAGGCATTTCGATCCTTTGGCATAAGTGAATTTTGGTATTAAATCTAATTTTGATAATCGCGTCATGCAACCAAAATTAACATGACAAAGACGTGAATGCCAGACATTTGATATAAGATCAGACGAAACATGATTCACAACTTTATTACAAACATCCGACGAAGTGACGAGCGGAATAAACCTCCGCACTCATATCGTTTACCAATAAAAGTACCAAACTTAGAAAGTACAAACTTATTGGACTCGAAAACAATCTTGTAGCCATCACGACATAGAAGGGATCCGCTAACAAGATTCTTATTTATTGAGGGAACATGATGCACGTTCTTCAGTCGCACGGTCTTTCCCGAAGTGAACTTCAGATCGACCGTACCAACACCATGAACGAAGCATGCGAGCCGTTCCCCATCGGCACGGATCGAGTCCCTCCGATCCGATATGAAGAAAACATGGAAATGTCGAACAAACATGTACATTAGCGCCCGTGTCAATCCACCAATCAGGAGAATGACATAATGAAAGAACAGTAGGTAATATACCATACCCAACATCCTTCATATCAACATCGCCCATGACAACATTGGCGGTCTTGCCGCCCTTCCCATGCTGGCGCCTGTCATAATGGTTGGGGCAGCTAGGAGCCCAATGCTCAGGATCACCGCACACAAGACAAGAACCTTTCTTCTTATCAGTCTTCTTCTTGAAAGTAGTGGACTGTGAGGGCTTGTTCTTCCAGTCGAACTTGCTCTTGCCATCAAACTTGCCCTTGTTCTTGAACTTGTGGGACTGGAAGTTCTTTTTCTGTACCAAGTTGGCACTTGAACCACCCTCAGCACCACGAGCAAGTGTGTCTTTTGCCCTCGCCTTTTCTTCCATATCAAGAGTCCCAATGAGATCCGAAGCAGTGAACTCTTGTCTCTTGTGTTTTAGGGAAGTAGCAAAATTCCTCCATGAAGGAGGCAGACTTGGCAATAATGCTTCAGGCAACAAACTTGTCCGGTAACACACAGGAGAAGTACTCAAGCTCCTTGGCCGGTGCTCGTATCTCATGAGCACTGCTCAACAAGCTGAGCGATCACCGGTCATCTTGAAGTCACAAAATTGCTCCATGATGTACGGTTCATCGCTCGCATCCGAGACCCCAAACTTGGCCTCGAGAGCAGCCCACATGTCCTTGCCATTAGTAAAGGACATATAGGGTTCAATAATGTTCTCTCCAAGTACGGATAACGAGCATCCACGAACGACTGTCGGTTTTCGAAGAACTTGCTCTCGAGCGAGGAGTAAGCTCTCCTCGGAGCTTGCCAAGAGTGGCGTCATAGCGGTTCATGTTTACAAACCGGAGAAGCTGCTCTCGCGCGCCATCTCTTGTAGTGAGTACCCTCAAAAAGGGGCGGCTTCACAGATGCGACAAAGCCACTTGGGGTAAATTGCCTATAATAAGGTTTTTGGATTGTTGAGAAAATTAGCAATTTACCAAGTAATTTAGACAAAATAGACCGCAAGAAAAACATGACTAGATTAATGGAAAATAAGCAATATATGTAGGAGAAGAAAGATAATGGAAACACATTCGGAGAGATTGATCCATATATTATAGGTGCGACACAAATAGAGAGCATGGTGGTGATCTGAACAAGATGAAAGAAAACACCATACGCGGTGCACGCCGCAAGACGGGATGGAGAAGAACCTGTAGCAGCGCAGTGCTATGGAAAGCGTTTGCAAGAACCTGTACCTGAGGTGAGGAGCGACCTCCCTTTTATAGGCACGGGCGGGCGGGCGAACGGATGGCGACGGGAGATGAAGCGAACGGTCGGTGGGAGGCGAACCGAGGAGACAGCGAGCTGGAGCCGAACGGCCCTAATAAAAACCCACTAGCAAAAATTCGTTTCAGCTTTGTGCAACCGTTCAGATTATTTCCCATTCACGCGCGGCAAAAAGATAGAGAAGCTCTCGGCTCGAGGCATTCCCGCAACCCGCGTCGTGTCGTGACGAGCGAGCGAGCGAGGAGGAGGAGGAGTGCGCGAGGATTCCCTCTTGTTCTCACTCACATACAAGTGCTAGAACAGCTCTCCTTGTAAACCACTTCAGCTCTCTCTCAACTAGCAATGTGGGACTAAACATTTGTCCCACCTCTTGCCATGCATGAATGGGCTACATGGGCCACTTGGGATTTTCAGGAATTATTGGAATGGAAAAAATTGGACTGGGCTATTTTGGGCCAGAATTCCAACACATAAAGCATGAGGGTCATCTTTCCAGCAGATTTCCAATATGCTGCAAGCAAATCTATATACCTAATAATAAAGGAGCTAAGGTTTCTGCCAAAATTTTCGTCCAACTTTTTTTTGGACCGTTTTACCCTCCCACCAAAACGCATAATACTGCACTTTGCCATTGTACCGGTTCGCTGTATTTATTTCTTCCTGTCTCCGCTCCCGAACGATCACCTAGCCCCGACCTGCTTCTCCTTATCCACAATCCCTGCTCGACGCGATGCCGTCTGCGACGAATCGAGAGGCGCTTCCAAGGTTGACTGCTCCAGCGCCGCCAGAGTTAGCCGCCCCCCTTCATATGCGTCCAAACATACTAAGTGGGCGCCCGTCCCACTCGATTTTGTTCAAATCGAGCTCGAATTTGCTGCCGGAATCAAGATCGGAGGATGAGCAAGGAGAGGCCATTACCCAGCTGAGGCTGCGCCCAATCCGCCAGCACTCGGTCGCCGCCGCCCCATTAGCCGAATCCCCAACCTCAGGCCGGCGCCTAGACCACCACGGTCCTTGCAGCGCCGTCCGTCCGGCACGTCGGCGAGGCCGAGCTCGGGGAGACCATGGCTAGAGGCGCGGTCACCTTCTTCCCGCCCGGCAAGAGAGCACGACGGCGCGACGCGGTTCATCTCCAGGGGTAGAGGTGCCCGGTCCCCCACGGAGAACACAACCAGCCTCCGCGCCTGCAATCCCGCTAGCAACCGCTAGCTCTGCTGATTGACTGACCCACGATCTGAATTTTTCATGGGGAGCCACGACCTGGAATTCTGAAGTGCGCAGGCTCCTCTGTTAACTGACCCACGGGATATCTCACTGCCATAGCTGTGCGTCGGGCCGTGACGGCGGCCCATTTAACTAGCAAAGAGCCGATCGAGAAGATCCAGGAGCACATCGCTCAACACCTTAATACACGTATATTAAGTGTCGATTAGTCCCACCTCGCTTCCATATAAGGAGTTCCACCGGTTTATATGTCTAATTTTTCCAGGTTGCAACAAGCCACAACAAGAAGCAGAATCATTGTATGGTCTAAGATCTAATGTGGTAGCGGGATTAAAAAGGAATTGCATGCCGGTGCTGTGAAGGGAGGAAAACGAAATTCAGAAGGAAGGAAGAAGGAGAAAGGAAGGGAAAGCGATAAAAAAATGTAGGTTGTGGAGTGGTGAGAAAGAATTAAGCAAAGAAGGGTGCGCAGGGCCGACTCAGATCGGGGCAGCCAGATTGCGAGGCTTACGGGACAAAAGAAATCGGTCCGGCAGGCTTCGTTCTGTTGCGAGGTTGTTGCTAAAACAATCATTCGTCCATGTTTGCACTACACTTCCGGATCTGAAGCCCAACGAAATCATCGTGCATAGAATGGCCTTTTATTTTATTTCAGTTTGAGCGTTGCAGCAACCGCTCAATAACAGGAGATTGTCACTCTCTACAGGTAGAATCATTGCAAAGCACAAATATGGCCAGAAGGAGTTTTTGCGTGTTGGGGTAAATTACCTTTCTATGTAGGTCGAGCTTTACCTGATTTGTACAACTTTCTTCAAGTGTTGCCATATTCCATGAAACTTCAATGCACATATCTAGCAGAGTTATCTCAAGTTGCAAAGCCTGAAGTTGTAGCGGCAAATATAGCACTCTACCTATCTCTCATTAGCTCGTTTCAGAGTTTAAGTTAATAGCAATTCAAACCGTTGCCGGGATGACATACAATCTGATTGAGTAATAAAGTGAAACTGTGTGTATTGGTTAACAAAGGCCTCGGGATTGAAAGTGTTGAAGTCTATGATCAAATGGGTGAGGTGGCGATGGCGGTGCACGATTTTGTTGGCGATGATGATGCCGCAAATGTACCGGTTGTCAGACAAAACACGCATAACACAGGGCGTGTCGTGGACATGCAGGATGAAGCTGGTAGTTTCTGCGAAAAGCCGTGGCCAATGAACACATACTTAGCAGATTGAGCACGACCGCGACCTAGGGCAGCCCCCTACCAGACAAGCAAGACCACCACAGGAAAACTGCGGTCGTAGGTTTACTCTGATTTTTCTCTTTATAGTTGCTCGATGAATTTTCCATCAAAACATTTTTATCTTCTGATGTTATAAAAATTCTAGGTGAATTTAAATGAGAAATACGCTTTGTCCCGCTAACAAAAATTGCTTTTATGTACTAAAATTCTTTCAGGCTACAAATTATTCGATAAAAATATTTGTTTTTCGCCATATAGCTTTTTTCCTGTCCCAGTGCAACGCACGGGCACTTTTCCTAGTGATATTTAAGTACAGCTTCTGGAAGTTTAAATGATCCCTTCTGTAGTTCAGCTTAACATACCTGATCAAGAGGAATCTTCTTCACCATAGCAGACATTTGTGGCACCGGGATTGCTCTTCCGCCACTGACAAAAACACATGTTATGCAACAAATTGAATAGATAATGTGTAGGGGAAGTTCATAGCAGTAGAACATACTATGAACTGTTTTGTTGGCAAATTATACGGGATCGAGTGCGGGATACAGTTTTGTGCCTAGGGTTGAGTTTACCTGTCTATGTACACTATCGCTGTCGCCATCTTCTAGCCATTGATTCGTCATGATCTCACCAACGCTTGATTGATGCAATAGGAAACGGGAGGCATTACAGTGGCGGTAGAGATCAGAAGCTGCAGCCGGAACCGATGTGCTGACGAGAGCGAGGCCAGGGGTGAGGCCATGAGAGGCCGGAGCACCGGAGGCCGCCGTCGTTGCGGTCGCAGGCGCTAGGCGAACGGACGGCGCAAAAAGGCGAGAGGAGGAAATAAAGGAAAGGAGCCGGTGATTCCTATACACCGCTTATTGCGGGAGCGAGCGGGCGCTCCGCACACCCGCTCGTCTATGGGCCAGGCCCAAGTTCGACCCGAGTCGCTTCTTTCCACCAACAGAGGCTTCCGTTCCTTCCTCTTTTTTTTTCTGGTTTTTTAGGTTCTGTTGGTTTTTCCCTCTAGTTCCTGGTTTTATCGAGCGGTTTTCCTAAATTTTTAAAATTTCGAACTTTTTCGATTTTTGAACAGTTTTTCAAGTTTGTAGTCTTTTTTATTTGAACTGTTTTCGAATTTGATTTTTTAAAAATTTGAACATTTATTAATCTGAACAACTTTTATGCTTGAACATTTTTCGAGTTTGAACATTTATTAGATTTTTTTCTTTTTTAATTTGAATAATTCTTTAATTAAACATTTTTAATTTTGAACATTTTTTAATTTTGAACATTTTTTAATTTGAACAAATTTTAATCTAAACATTTTTAAGTTTGAACAATTTTCGTATTAAAGTTTTTCGAATTTAGTCAATTTTTAAATTTCAACATTTTCAAAATCTAAACCAAAGAAGAAAAGAACGAGCGAAACTTTACCGCGTGATTGGTTTCGTATAGTATAGATATGCACTTACACGTAATATGGGCCGAGCCCATCTTAGTTAGGGACACCTGATTCTTCCCGGATTCCTTAAGCGGGCGCGAACAAAATCCCCGCTTAAAGCGTTGTATAGGGGCTCCCGAATGAGCCAGACCTCGTCGTTTCGACTTTTTCCAGATGCGAGGCCGGCGACACAGATAAAAAAGGAGGCCTCGAAGCGTAAGAGGCTTACTCGGCCCAATTAACCACAACATTTCTAGTCGGTCAGCGGAGTAGCAGCCCAGCAACGCTAGTTGGCCCGTTCGGAACGATTCCACGGAGCCAGCGAGGTCACCGGCACCGCGGGAATGATGAGATGATCTTGAACGTCCAGCAGCCTAATCGGACGGTTCAAAACGCGAAATTGTTGTGGTTAGCCGTAGGTGGTTCAGTTTTACTGTTAACTAACTAGATAGGTCCGGTAAACCGAAAATAAGATACACTAGCAAAGTCTTGTAGATGTTTCCTTCATTTACACCATTTAGTAGTATTTTTCAAGGTTCGATTAAATCTAGATCTTCTAGGAAAAAAGTTTACCATACCACAATCCATAATCCGGATGAAAGGTATCAATTTGCCACTAGAATTTGTAGATTGTAAATAAGATGTATTGGTTATATTTGTGTGCACGGTCGTGATCATACATGGAGGTGACCATACAGCATATGCACCACACATCCCATAACCACCACTAGTCCTTCTTCACAAGCTAGCTGAAGGGTCTAGTTATTAAGGGTATCCCCGTAATTACATATATGAATACACACAACATAACTTCCCCTAGTGTCCCAAAGGGTAAAGTATTGAGCGGTCGACATTCATTCACATAATAGAGAATGGTTCTATCCCCAGCCCACCAGAGTTTACACCTTACGTTTGACATCTATGTGTTTTATAAAGGCGGAATATTCATTCAATGGGAGGCGACGTTTCCGTCGATAGCGAGGCGCCTGCCTGTGGTGACTTCGTCAATTTCAAGATCCAATCTGCCGGCTAAGTTTTTCGGAGGTGCTCATAGGGATAGAGTGTGCGTGTGTGCGTTCATAGGGATGAGTGTACGCGCGTGTATGTGAGCAGCTGCGTTTGTACTATGTTTCTCAAAAAAAACGTTCACATAATACCATTGGAAAAAGTTACTACACACTCATATAAGAGAAGACACAATAATTATTATTTAATTCATATATGTGGTAGGGTTTCTCCATTCCTAAGAACTGAATGAACTACTCACACCTCGATACTCAGCAAAAACATTTTTTTTGGGTAGTGAAATTACCTATCCTCCACATTTGGTAAATTCACCTTCGTAAGAGCATCTCTAACAGAGCCCGAACTCGCGGCCGGAACTGAAAAAGTCTGACGAGTTTAGGGGTTCGGTTCGGAGATGGGCCAGAACAGAGCCCGAACTCGCGGCCTGGCCCGTAAAACGAGTTCGGGCACCCAATAAATCGAGCGGACGCCATATATTAAAAGGGGCCGTGGAGGGGAGTTCGGTTCGTAAACCCTACTCCCCTCCGCCGCTTTCGCTCCCGCCGCCGCCGCCTGCCTCCGCTCCGGCGAGTGATTCCGGCCCCTCCGACACCGCTCCACCGCTTCGGCCACCACCCCTCCGTCCGAAATGGGGCGTGCAAGACGCATGGGTAGGAGAGGTGGCCGAATCGGCGGCAGAAGATCAACTCAGCGTCCGCCGGGTGTACGGGCGAAGCCGGAGCGCGCCGGATGGTCGTGCTCCGACGGTGCATGGAAGCGGGCCGGCCGGAAGTGGCCGGAACTAATGGCGCGCCGTCAAGCGCGCGAGGAGGCGGCTGCGGAAGGAGAAGCGGAGGCGCCCCCGCTGCCGGCGCGTGCAGCCCATCGCTGTCGGCGCCGCCCCCGCGCGGCGACGCCGACGACACCGACGGGCCGCCTCTAGCCTGCGGGAGCACCTCCGAGGCGGAGGCCAACGAGGTGGCGGCGCTCATCGTCGCCTAGGAAGAACCAGCGACCCAAAACCCTCCGCCGGCGACATTAAGCGCCCCGGTGACAGTATAGTCACTCCGGGGACTAAATCTAGTCTAATAGGTCCCTAGTATAGAATGTAGGTCGAAGATGCATGTATTTTACCCCTATTATTGTAAGTTATAAATGAATTCAGCTTGATCGGATAAAATCGAGTGCAATCGCGAGTTTCGATTTCCCGCGATGTTTAATTTCAGCGTTTTTGGTTCGCGTTTTCGGTGTTCTTTGCCGTGGCTAAATCCACTCGTAATTTGTTTTTCGGGAGACTAAACTCACTTGGTTTGTTCCGAAAAATAGGGGCTGTGCTAGAGATGTAATACCTGACCCATGCGTAACCAAGTAACCCACTTTGTTTCCGGTTAACGTTAATTCAGATTTTCTATTTAGAGGGGATATCAAAATAAAACATATGCACCTCAAAGGTTTGTTCGCCGCATGGTATCTTATCTTATCTATAATATCTAAATTTGAGGAACCCACTAAAAGTATTTCTCTCAACATGCAAGCTGTCCACATCATCAAGCATCACTAAGCAATCCTAAGCTGCCACATCATACATGTCTTCACATCATCCATCTCTAAATAAGATACCCACGTCATCCAATGGCCCTGTTCCTTTATTTTTCCCAGTGCGCTTCAATTCCATCCTCTGTCTTGTGTCTTCGCCCGTTACTTCTTCTATATCGCTTCAAACGTTAATGCTCGTTCTCTATTATCCACTTAGTGTTGTTACTCATCGGCCCATCTCTTCCTATTCCTATGCTTCCTTATATAAACATGGCATCTCTCTGTCTATCTATCTCCTCATATAGTCCAGTGACCCAAACAAACGGCCATCGATGATGGCCATGGTGGCTGATCCAGAGGACTAGGAGCCGGAGAGCTAGAACACTCAAGAATGAGGGAGCCATATATTTTCTCCTCCTGCTGAGGTTCCGAGCAGTCTGCAACAGCTCTCAAGCGTTTGTGGCTGGCTGGAAGCATGAAACTATTTCCCATGCAGTTATATCATTTGCTCACAGATCCCGATTTGTCGTGTCGCAGGACTACAACGAGGTTTGGATTTTGACGTGGTCCAGCGAGTTCCGCAAAGAAGATATCCACGATATGACTTTCTTTGTGATTTTTTTCTTCCAGAATATGCCGTGTGTTTGGCTAATTTGGGTTTCATTGGTTGGTTAGATCCGTAATTAAGCAGCCATCAGAGAGTTCATATTCTCTGGCGTCATGAGTTTGTCCTATGATGAATACACCGGTGTTGGTTTTTGAAAGCCACGCTTTGCTTCAGACAACCTTTATTTGCACTCTATTGGCCAAGTAAAGCCTCTGGACTAACATTTGCTGAAGTATTTGACACGCCTGCGCACAGTATGCATGCTTTAATTATAAGAGCGCAACTTCCTTCAGCAAGAAATCAGTGTGACATAATTTGTCGTAAAAAATAATTTCATGTTGGCGTTATTTTCTCTTCTACTTCAGCATTTATACAAAACTATCTTTTAAACATGAGAAGTCACCGCAGCAATGCCGTTTCTCCATGGATGTTAGTCATAATGTATTGGCATCTATCATAACAGAGACATGGAAAGGTTAACGCATCCTTTAGCCAGACAAATAGGGTCCTCTTTTCTTCTTTGAGAAAAAAACATTACAGTCCCACCACTGTTTACATTTCAGCCGTGAACATTGCAAGCAATTAATTCTGCCATACATTATTTTAGGTCTCCTGTTTTTTATGCTTTGTTATTCAGCCTATTGTTGCTTTATCTCACCTTTGTAAGCAAACGGATTATTCATATTTTTATTTATGATCTAGCACTATTTTATGTGATTTTCTTTATGAAATGTATCTTCCCACCGAATGCATAGATTTTTTATTAGTGATGTATGTATACTTCAGCCTTTTTATTATCCTCATGTATACAATTTATGATTATTATCTAACAACATAATTCCACATGAGTTTTAATTAACACATAACAGAAAAATACTATGAATTTCCGCAGCAACGCGCGGGGTATTTTCTAGTATAACTAAATAGTTCATCTCCACTAACATATTTCTCTCAACATGCAGCTATGCCACCTCAGCGGTCCCACCATCTCAGCTTTTTCTACCATCTAATTATGTTTTGCACGTCATATTCTTAAGCGAATTCAGCATAAAATCCCTTTCTCTTCCCTTGACGAGAATCCCATATATATTGCCTTTGCCCGTTCTATTTACTACAGGGACTGCCGGCCAGTGGTTTAGTGCAAACCATTAATCACGCCTTGATCTCCCACATCTTTCTTTAGTTAGGCATAAAAGACCAACCATCATGTCCTCTCCACTCCCTCTGCATTGCCGCATCTGCACCATATTAATCGTCCAGTGATTCATCTTCCCTTCCTAGAAAAATGATTCCCCTTCCCATCCTCGCCTCACACCCTTTGCAGTTGCAGGCCCTCCACTTCCCTCATGGATGCCATCGTCGTATTCTCATCCTCGGTTCCAAGGCAGCATGTTGTCTCCCGCACCGCCCTATACATCCACTAATCAATCGAATCAGCTACCTTGCGTTGCAGATTAAGGTTCTCCATGGTGATCAGGAGGAGAAGCACCGCCGCGTCGATGATTTCCTTGACATATATTCGGCTGCAATGAGGACAGCCGTCTATAACGTTTTCTACTTCGAGTGATGAGAGAAACTGACTATCCGGATGAGAAAATTTGTTCCTTTCGGGTCCGAGAGATGCATGATGTGGTTGTATTATGTTTGGGTCTGCTTCGAGTGATTTGCTACATACTATATTTTATCGACCATGTCATGCAGCAGTTGTGGAAGGAGATTGCTATCCTCCATGGTGGTAACTGGTTTTCCTACCTTTTCTGCAGGATTATATAAATTATATTGGGTCTTAATCATGTTTTATTGAACACATCTTCAAGTCGTCATCTTCTCTGGGATTCAGTTCGAATTTGCAACATGTCATCTGAATGAATATCACAATTTGATAGCAGAATTTTGATGGCCCCTCACCTATACTGATGTTCTTAGTCCTCACATTCTGATTTATATGTAATATAATCAGTGGGATCTTTCTCTCCAACAGTATGTGTTTGTTAGTGGAAGTCACCAGCTCCGTCTACAGATACTAATGGGCCAAACCGATTGCACCAGGTCTCTCAGCGTGAACTTATTAATTGCCTACTCATTATCTTTAAGTCCTTATCAGATTTCTATGCGGTTCTCCTTCTACCAATATCAGATTGGATTGTGGAGCTAGCCGGACGGTTGCAGACTCATATCAACTAGATGATACAAGTTGAGGCTTTGTTGCACATGATTAATTTCTAAATCTTTTTATTGCATAAGTACTTGGAATTTCAAAAAATTCAGTGCTCGATTCTGTTGGAATCAGTAGTTGTTCAACTGATTACACCTGAATGCCAAGAAAAGAGATGGTCGGGGTAACAATCTATAATGATGTTATTCTGTTTTCCCTCAACACAGTTCTGCATGCAAAGCAGCACACCCTCATGGAAATGCCCAATCAATGGATGTGCGTGAGGTCCATTTTGAGTTTTATTTATTCACTGCCTATTTTTTTCTCCTATAGATGTATAAGACCTTCATTTTATACGGGCATGTATATCATTTGGCAAGTCTTGAACTAATGAGTTTTCGGTTTCTATGAAAACAATCACAAATTTTCTTTGTACGAGCAATCATAATTATAAATTATTTATCTTATATTTTTTATGATTACTTGGGAGGGATTCATTACATAATGAAGCAATATTTTAACAATATATCCCGCCGCAATGCGCGGGGTATCATCTAGTTATAATAGTCATGATCACCTCTAGTAATGAGCAGAACCACATTTTGTGGAGCGGTGATGAGTAAAGGCCGGTGGCGGTGATGGGCGGGCGACATTTTATTTTACAAAGAGGCTGGCCGCATGGGATATATTTTCAGTCCACTCCCCAAGGACATTAGAGCATCTCCAGTCGCGTTCCTCAAAGAAATTTCGAACGAGCTAGACAAAAAAAAATGTTTTCAGCCGCATGCTCTAAAGACTTTTTTTGTCCGGCGCAATCTAATACGGTGTTCGGCACCCCGAGCTCGTCTCCGCTACACAGGGGACGCTCGGGACACCCTGAACACAACGAAAAGCGAGGCGAGGAGTGGCGGGACCAACGCGTCAGCGGCACATTGAAGTTTAACCTAACCGTCGTCTACGTCGCGACGGAAGTTATTGGCGCGCAACGACGGTGCAGTTCCCGCAGAGACGCATCGAAGCGTCGCGCCTAGCTGTGCGTGCCGGCGTTAATGAGCTCCACCGTTGCCCCGCCTCCCTCCGGCCTATAAAAAGGGGTGCTCTCTCATCGTCTCTCACACACAAACCCTAGGGCCTCACTCCCCAACCCTGGACACCATCATCTCCAAGAGTTGACGCCATGGTTCGTAGAGGAAGATGGAGAGGTCGAGGTCGTGGCCATGGTCGTGGTCGCGGCCGCGGCTGAGCTGCACGCTCGCCGTCGCTTGCGACGCCGTCGTCTTCGTCGTCAGACCTGCGGGAGGAGGAGCAGGAGGTGTTGTTCGAGTTCGTCGTCATCCTCAAGGGCGACCCACTCGGCCTCTAGAGGTTGCCGGACAAGTTCACCGACTTCGTCGCCGGCAACGAGCAGACCTCGTTGCATCTGCAGGAGGCTACCTGCGACTGCTGCCGGTGGGCGGTGGAAGTGCTCTTCGACTGGCGCGGCAAGATGTACCTCCACACCGGCTGGGAGAAGTTCGCGCGCTACCACGACCTCAAAGCCGGCTGCGTGCTCACATTCTCCTACCTTGGCGAGGGGGATATGAGCGTCAAGGTGTTCGACCAGATGCGCTGCCGCCGGCACTACCACGGCGACACCGATCAGGAGGACGATTGAGTGTTGTTTCTTCGTAGCGAAAATAGGCACGCATGTTTTTGGATGTTCTTCCTCGAAAGGACCAACATGGCTATCATCATCAGCTGGATTTTCCAGTTTGGGTGCCTGTGAGTGCCTGGGAGTGTTCTTTCTTGGCAGCGAACACACGAAACCTGCGATGCCAACACTAGTTAGGTTTCCTCATTTTCCAATCTTTTAATTTGTGTCAACCATGGTTCAAACTATGTATTAGTTTGTGGAAACAATGTTCCAAACTATGTCTTAGTTCGTGCAAACCATGTTCCGTATTAATTTGTGGAATGTTTCTTCTCTCTATTGAAATAAAAATGCAAAAAAAGTATTTTAATGTTTAAAAAAGTTTGAGGGCGATGTTTGGGGGACGTGACTGGGACCGACGTCCCCTAAACACGGCACGAACAAAACACGTCCCCAAATGATCGATCCGGCGCCGTTTAGGAGACGCTTTGGAGGATACGGCTGAAGATGCTCTTATACAGCCGCGAATGAAATTAATCTATCAGGAAGGTTTAATATATGTTGCGCGTGAACATAAGATATGCATGGCCGGCGCGAGGTGCCGATCGAACAGGGATGGAACCGAGGACGAGGAAGAAAATCTATGCTCCACCATGCATGTAAGTACAAAGATGTGGTCTTGGAATACCCAACCTACTGGACGGGGTACACGAAGAACGTAATCGTTGCTTTAGATCGATCGGGCTGGCCGAAGCCATATGCATCAAGCTAGGATGCATGTTCTGCCAAGAGAAAACGTCCTAATTAGTCTGGCGTGACCGGATGGTTCGATGAATTCAATGTTGTGCCGTACGTGGGTATGCATTTGGCATTCGACGTCCCTAGGTAGCTAGCTTTCCCTCTCTCGTGACACGAGTAGAGTTGTGGCCACATCGATCAGCAAGCTGAGTAGCGAGCTATATATAAGCTCTTCCAGCCTTGTTATCCCTCCCCTTTTCCTAGCCAGTGCGTCGCAGCGCGCATGATAGAGTAGGGCCTCCGAATGGAAGCTGACCTTCCACAACATAATCTTCAGTCAAGATTAAGGTCATATCGTGCGGGTGGTTGAGGGCGCTCTCGGCATACATACGGCCGAGATGATATGTAGTGCTGAGCTTCGTGGCCGTGGACGGTATCCTCATGGCCGAGTGGTCATGGCGGGCCAAACCCAGGCCAGACCCTTTCCCCTCCTTCTGCATCGCGGCGGCCGCGCGCGATACCATAGAGGCGGCCAATGCGGCACGCTAGCTTGACCCGCGCGCCTGGATAGGGTTGCAGCGCGGCGTCGTCCTGCGAAGTCTCGCGAAAACGAAACTAAGGCAAAGTTTAGCTGCTGGTTTGGGCGAGGAAATACGCGCGCCAGGGCTGGGCTCGCTCCTGTCCCGCGCGCGCCCCGGACGGCGGACGCGGCTGTTCCCCGCCGAGGATCTCCTGCTACTGGCGGCTGATCGGATCTTTTATACTGCAGCCTCCACAAGCTGATGAGTGGTGACGTTTCGCATTGCCGATCTGCAAAGCTCATGGGGGGCATTGCTCGGGAAGCTTAGGTACACTGGAGGGCGGTGCATAGGAACCATACGTACAACTACTTTGTGTTGCACAATCAAATGGCCATCAATAATACTAATTCATGATCAAGTCATTCATCCTTGGAATTAATTAACTTCCACCTTGTAAAGACGTTGAACCAATACTATATATGATAAGTACAATAACAAGGTAATCCTTGGAAAAAATGAGAATATATAGGCGATTATCACTATACATAGGTACCTCAGCCCAACACAGTGATTACAAATCCGGAGAGGACAAGGGGATCCGGGGAGAAACAGAGAACTCTTGGGCGGCCTCGTCGAGAGGTTAATTAAACACGTATGATGATCTAGTGGGACAAGAGCTGGCAGTTTTGTGTACGTACCTACCTATGCACGTACGTATCCGGGCACCCGGGTTTCTCTATGCGATTCATGTGTGAAACAAAGCGCATGCCATGTAACTAAATAAATGTTTTTTTCTATTTACCATGCGGCTAACAAATATCTATTTCTAACTTTAAGTTAAAAACCTCTATATACTGGCTCCCACAATCAAAAGTTCAAAACAGAAGAAAAATAAACAATATCATTTACCCTGATAGATTATTTTCATATGGACAATTTTGAACCTTGAATGAAATTTTTCCAGGTGAGTTTTCGTTGAATTATATTCTCATCGGTTTGAAATTTTGGTTAAGTTATCTGGTGCATCAATTCAATATTTATACAGATAGGAAAACTAGTGAACTCTCTGCCAAATTAATTAAAAAGCTAGAAACAAAAAATGTGGTATGTTAAAAATATGAAGATTAGATTCTAAAAGGTTCAGAAGCTATCTGTTCAAAAGATCACATTTTGATTCTGCAATTTTTAAGACAAAAAGAATTAAGACCATGTTCAGATTTCAAATTATATGCCCGTGGGAAAAATAATGTTTAAAATACAGTGGCAAAAGAAGTACAGATTAAATCCGAAAATAGCTCAGTTATATAGTAGATATTCTTGCAAGTTTTTAACTATCTTTTATTTGGTACTGGATCTATGTTACTTTAGCATCCAGCTGATTAAGAGGGAGATTGTTGGATTCATGGGAACATACGACAGTGCTCAACTTTTCACGTCCCCAAAGCTCAAGTGCACTTTCCGGACCCTATATAAACACTCGCCCATGCAAAGAAATACCTCCCCTCAAGCTAAGTTCTAAACGCGCACATGGATGAAGACCTGGAGCGCGCTATAGCCCTGCTGTCCATGGCCACGACGGCACTCGCCGACTACCTCGCCGAACCTTCGACGTCGCTCCGCGGCGTGCTTACCCTGCTACCTACGCTCGTCACGTTCCTCGTGGCTCTTCACGGCGTGTACAGGAGGGTCATGGCTATCAACGACAGGGACGCGCTGCATCCTCGCCCCGGCGGCGCCGCGAGGCTCGAGCAGCTGCTCGTCCTCGCCGCCACCATCGCGACTATCCTCTCGGTTCTCGTGTAGCTAGCCTGGTGAATATATAAGAGGCCGGATGTACCTTGATGCTGTGCTGCGCGGTGCTGGGCTAGCTACTTCGCTGTACATCTCCCACGCACCATCTTCTCTCCCTTACGCATGTATTGATCGTTTCTGCTGTGCTCATTTCTGCCATGATCGACTGATTGTACAAACTTCGAAGTTTTTTGTTAATCCCTCTAATTCATATTAGTTGATATACTAATGCTGATATATTTTAGTTCTTGGTATATCCATACTAGTGGCAAGTAATATAGGTCGAAGGAAGTGGATGGTTACTCGAAGCTTTAGCTGCACGGTAAGACGCGAGAGTTGGTGGCGATTTGCGTGCAAATTGTAGTAGGTGTAGGTACTACGTTCTTCCCTGCATGAAAAGCCCAGCACGTATAGGCAACCATTACTCACGTCTCAGCCCACAGCACAAACTGCAAGGCCCAGCATCCCTTGGGGTTTCACACAGACAAGCTCCAGCCGCCGCCGGTCGCCGGTAATCCCCACCGGATCCTCACCCGCCGCGCGCGGCGGAAGCAGAAACCTCGACCACATGGCGCGGGCCCTCCTCCGCCGCGCCCTCTCCCTCGCCCCCGCAGCACCGCCCGGGCTCCCGGCCTTCTCCTCCTCCACTGCCACCGCCACCGCCGTCGCGCCCCTGCGCTCCCCATTCGACGACCGCCTACTCCGCCTCCTGCGCACCGAGATCTCCTACATCTCCGACCGCCGCCCACCCTACCGGGTACCACCCCAATCCTCTCCCTCCACTTTCTCGTTCAACCGTCCAATCTGCCGCGCGCGATGATCCTCATCTACCCCGCCGTCATCACGCAGCCGCCGACCAGCTTCAAGTCGTTCGCGGTGGAGGACCGCCCGGGGGAGCAGTGGGTGCGCCTGCGCGCGGCCCACGGCCCGACCGAGCAGATCAAGATCGACGCCACGCTGTTCGACGGCGCCGCGGAGCCTGGCCCGGACGCGTCCCTCTTCCACCGGGTCGAGGCGCTCGAGCGGGGCCCGCGCCTCCACCTCAGCCTCATCGTCGAGGTCGCCCGCGCCGACCGCGTCCTGGGGTTCATCTGCTCCGCCTGGCCCGACGACCTCACCATCCGCCACGTGCTCACCCTAAGAGGCGCCGGCGCTGCCGCCGGCGACCGCGGTGGGCGTGACTTCGCGTACGGACCAATTCTTCAGTTTTTTCTTGCCTTGTAACTTCGGTTGGTTCCTGCGGTATCTGAGTTTTGTGTGCTGTGGCTTCTTGGTGCAGGAAGCTGGAGCCTGCGGAGAGGGAGGCGGTGAAGAAGTTCCTGCAGGAGAGGGAGGTGGACGCTGAGCTCGCCGAGTTCTTGCATGAATATGTGGCAAACAAGGAGAAGATGGAGATGCTCCGGTGGTTGAAGACGGTCGAAGCGTTCGTCGAGAAGTGAGCTATGGAGCTGCAGGCATGATGTTAGCAGGTGAGATGGTCATGCTCGTGCGTATGGTCAGAGTTATGGACACATGAGAGTGCTGTCAGTCTTGAAACAAACTTATGTTTATATCCCCCATATTACTCGTAAGACAAGCTTGGACTAACTTACTTTCTCGTGGCAAGATATCATGATCACGGTCTATTATAATTCATGAGTAGTGGTAAGAAATAAGCCATGAATATTTAGTGATGAGAAAGGAAAAGGCCATCTTCAGCACTTATTTTCTAAACAGAGTTAGTCTTGGAGCCGTCTGTGATAAGGTTCCCAGGTAGTCTACAGATAGAACTCGGTGACTTAATCTTTGTTTGGCAGTCACCAGTTCCATTAGTGTCAAAGGAGTGTTCTAGATTCATGGGGTTATTCACCTGGGTGAAATATTTATATTGGGAACCATGAACATTGCCTTGACTACCCATTCCATCTAGTCAGATGATCCTACACGAGAATTACAAGCTCAAAGCTGATTTTAACTCTTGTTTTACACAATTCAGCTACAGTCAGTTCTTGACTCTAAAATCAGCATTACCTTTTATTTTGCAGCACTTCTTGTGTAGATTGTACTTTCTGAAATGGTTATCTACAGCCTTACATTCAAATGGTGTCCCATATGGCTTACCTATACATAATGTTGTACATCCAAGGTTAACATGGTTAATTTCCGGATAAGGCAACTGGGTAGGTTACAATGACATCATGCACATATTCCAGTGTTCTTTTTTGAAAATATTCATCACTAGAACAAGAAATTGGGTACATTTACGGGGCAGCTTAACTTCCATTCATAACTAGTTATTGTTTGCTCCATTCAGTCTTATTCATCTCTTTATCGATGCCCTAAATTTGTGAACCTCTCTTTGCAATTGTAGGGCTGCACCGCTGGTTTAAGCATGGTTTGTGTTACATCATGTTACCCACAGAACTGATAATGAATCGGTTCCAGCAAAAGATGCCCAGAGATGTCCTCCTGAACGCCTTGTTATTTATCCATCTCTTTCCTCTTTTACGACTAGCTACTTATTTCTGAAGAAAGTAGGTTGAGTTTAACCATTGGGTTATGGCTTGTCAAAATCATTGTTTGATTTGGGAAGCCACCGAGCTACCCTATTGGAATATTATATAGTTTCTTTATGTAATATACACTAATACAGAAGCCCACTAAAATTACATGTTTCTTCTCCTTTTTGCAATATAAAATTGGTTTATTTTGAGTCGTTAGTCGTTTTGTGATTTGCAATGTACTCAGTGTTGGTACTCATATGATAAGGGTTTGCGCTAAGTTTGTTCAACAAAAGCGTCCGGAAAGGGCGCCCTGATTCTGCTTGTACCATATATATTCTTGTAGTTGGATCGGAGTGGATATTGGTGGGTTGCTGATTGAATGCGTATATACGATACCAAATTGATTGATCGAATTGAAATGAGACAGACTTGGGAAAAAAACAAAATAATTAGGCAAATACTCACATAGGAAGACAACTATAATTCTAGCATACGGTATTTCGACTTTCAACCTTGCTCAACCTTGCTGCCGTCAGTAAGTTAAGAGAATAAAGACATAACTTAAGCTAAAAGCCAAGCATGGCGAGATGGTGTAAATATAACCTAAATAATCAAGCCATGAGTCTACCGGAGCTAAATATTTAGAGCTATACATGCTTGCCAAATGCATTTGTAACTCAATATTGACTAACTCTGTGAGATTCATCTTAGCTTTTGACTTTCAACCTTGCAATAGTTGTGAAGGATTTTACCTTTCAACCTTGCAGGAGTAAATTAGTTATGAATACAAACACATAATTTAGGCTAAAACCCAATGACAAGATGTATAAATATAAACCAAATAATTCAACCATCAGTCTAGGTGGTACAAATTTAGAGCTAGACATGCTCAACAAATGAACTTGGTAACTCAAGCTCTCTGGTATTGACCTTGGCTGTTTACTCGAAAATTAAATTACCCCATTCAAGATATTGGGATAATCATAATTAATTTTCACATCATCCCCATCCTTATGATATTTGTATACCATATCCTATATTGTTTCTGGGGCCCCACTTCAGAATCAGGTAACCTTATCTGCCGGATTTTAAAAATTGGATATGGGTAGCTTAAAATAGGTTCGGATTAGAATTCGGCATGGAATTTATCATGTCCATTTACACCCCAAGAAGTACTGTAGTAATAGGCCCAAACAATAAACTAGCATTGTATGTCATACTTCGAAAAAAATCCAACGCATTACAATCCTCAGAAATTGTTATGAAAAAATCTCACTTTGATTAAGGAATATCAGAAGTCGCGAAATTGGAAAAGAAGAAATAGATGGGCACATCCTCTTGAATACCGCGGAATTGGAAAAGTACATAAATTTGGATAAAATATATATGAAACATCAGACAAATAAACAAAGTCAATCAAAATATTAGAGTAAGTGAAAACTTTCCTGCAAATGTGAGTGCAAGGGAATCCTTTGGAAAGTTCGTATGGATTAAGATATTGTGTTCAAACGACAAATGTAGAAAAATTACTACGACACGATATCCTCAAAAATCCATGTATATAGTAAGGACCAACGAGAGTAGAGACGGAAACCAAGGACAAACTGATAGGTTATTTTTATTGTAGTAAAGGACAAACTGCGGTTGATGCTCTATACAATCTAGAATTATGTATTTAGCTATAAAAAAATTTGATAGTCCCGGACTCTACAAATCGTCTCTTAAGTTATTTTCTTGACACGTACTGTCTATTTTTTTTGTAGATATTAAAAATGCTATAAGAAATATAGATAAAAACATTATACAATGGGACATAAAATAATTTGTAGAGTAATGTGATAATATAGGTAATTGGATTTAGAGTGAAAACCATTACAATGGGAGATATCAAAATAACCAAGACAACACACATTTTTTCCAAAAAAAACCAATTTCAATTTAACACCCTGATATGTATTTGTAAGGATAAATATTAGAGCGATATAGCAAATATGTACATGTTTAGGGAGTGAATTTATAATATTTATACCAAAAATGGTATTACAAAATATATATACAAAACAATATATTAACATAACATTTACAATAAAATGTATGGTGTATCATGAAAAATAAAAAAGTTTATTATAAACATTTCAAGTCCTTTTATATAAATGCAATTGGTCATATTTTTAATTCGTATTATCAAATTAACTATATATTATGTAAATTGCCTTCCGAGCGGACAATTATGAAAAAGTGTATGATATAGGTAAATATTTAGCTACTGAGCTTGTGCTCGTTTGAGTCACCCTTTGAATTGTTAAGTTGGCAAGCAACACTGTCTACCGATGGTTTAATTTTTTGTATAATACATATTAATATGATTTGTTACTCCATTGAACAATACATATCTTCTCGCCTTCCAAAATAAATAAATAAATTTTATTTTTTAGTTGTTGTGTCATTTTGTGATTAGCGATGTTGTCGGTGGCTGATCAGGTTTAGCCCTAAGCTAGGGTAGCAAGGGCACCTCATCTATAGAGTACCCCAAACATCCGAATGTAAAGAACTACGCATATCCAATTAGTACGATACTATGCCCAAGCAATCCAGTAGCAATGTATATCTACTAGCTAAGTATTTATGCGTTAATAGGGATTAACGGAATAACATATTAAGCTAAAACTAACAATGCATGCAAGTATGTGGATTATGACTATATGTTTATTACAATACACATAGCACTCATTCGTTTTATCATCTCCTACGATCGTGTACAATTTTTATGTTTGTTATCCTGATGATCGAGTCTCAATCTCTTACTTTAGAGATCGCCACGTAAATACTTACGTGTGGCATCATGTAGTCCATTTTCGTTCACTAACTAGTTGGAAACTTAAGGGCTTAAGGCAAAAAAAAAGTCACAATTGCGTAGATTCAGAAATATATTTTAGTTGGGTCTTGATTAAATTATTTCAAATTCTTATAGTTAATTTAATTTCCTGGAGTGGTGTGTTATAACTCTCGTAATTTTTTATTGGATTTTGTTGTGGGGATATTTTTCTTTGCTTCTTTATGTTCCAATTTTCCAATAAATTATGTGAACTTCCTAGGATTTTCCGGAGTTCTTTCGTATTTTCTTTCGGTATATTCCTTTTTTTATCTGTCTTTCGGTTTATTCCTTGAAATAAGAAAAAATTCTAAACACACCAAATGGGGCAACCCTTTTTTTTTTGACAATCAATACCACATATATTCATAGCAACAAATAGTACATGGTAGAGATACATGAACTGACTCCAACGATTACAAAATAAAGTCTAAAAGATAATAACAAATCTTCGAGTTCTTCAATTTCTTTCTTCTTCCAGAACACAATCTTGTACTCTTCTGAAGGCAGCCAAAGATAGATAACGAACCATAGACCTGTAGATACTGACGAAAGTTCTCCCATAATTTTTTGAGCCGCAATGCCAAGGCTGCGTGCACGCACACAACCATTAAAGCAGTCATACAACATCGGCAAGAGTACCAACACCAGTATATCAGGGAATAATAACCGACTAGCTTTGTCGTCGTCGATGGAGAGCCGAGAGTACGAATCACCATTGTCGAGGACGTAGCAGCCGGGACAAAAACTGCGAGGATAATCCTCCTCGCGGCAACAACGACAAAAGATCCAAAATCGATCTGGCGAAGCAAGATCTGAAGATCCATACCTAGAAAATTGTGATTCTTCAACACCACCATCGACGCCGGGAAGAAGATCACTTATTGCAGACGATGCCATCTCCATTGAGGGGAAACCAACAACAAGGCGGCTACCAAAATCCTAACATAATCTAATGAAAACAATACTTTTATTCGAAAATCCACGCATAGATCGGGTTCCCCACTCCTCCCGACGCCGGCGAAACCGACCGGAGGAGGGGGAACCAATCTATGAAGGAGGATAAACTAGAGGCGGCTAGGGTTGAGGCGGCGGCTGAGAGGAGACGGGAGGAAAAGTTCTCAAACCAGAACCGAGTTAAATGGGGCAACCCTTTCTCATATTCTTCCCATTTTTTCTTCCATCTCCCTTATGGGCTGCCCATTGTTCTTCCCTTCTCTTTCCTGTTTCTAGTCATTTCGTAACAGATTGTCTATTGGCCCAATAATGACCGGTACTAGTACAAACCTCTCCCATATTTCACTCTTTGTCCTTCTCTTCGCTCTGCCTGATTAAATCCAACTACACATCTAAGATCCACTGGGCCATGTCGGTGTACCCCATTAGAGCCTCTTTGGTTCAAATGATTTGCATAGGAATGTTGGAGGATTGCTTATAATGTTTTCCTAAGATGTTTTTTTGATTTGTTGGATTGAGTCCCATGTTATTTTTTTAAAGAATTATGTGTACTATTTCATAGTAAATCTAACATCCAGTCATACCTCGTTTTCAGAATTTTTTGTTTATTTCCTACGATGAAATTCAACAATTTATTGTGCATATAAAATCATGTAGTATTAGAGTGATAGGCATGAAATTACAATCACATGCTTTTCCTATTCATAAGTTTTGTAATACTGCAAAACAAAGAGGCACCCAGTCTTCAATTATTCTAATCTCAGACTTTGCACTACCAGTCTACGATCCTACGGTCTAGAGAGAATGTGAAAGTGGGGTGTGAAACAAAATACCTCTAGCACCCCTTTAATAGTAACTATAACGTGTGAATACATAAATCTTATTAGCGGGGTTAGTTTTGGGTAACCGGATTGGTATTAAGTGAGTATGAGATAAGTCAAGCTTTTGCTACATTCCAAATGAACACACATTTCAGTCATGTTACACTAGTACTAGGGAGCTTAAATTCCAAAAAAAAAAATCCATGCACTTGTCGAAGAAGCGAGTTCTAGCAACTAACAATAGAAGAAGAGATGATTGAAGGCAAAACATTTGCTGACACTTAATATAATCTAGAATTGTTTGTGTAGTTACACCTAAAATTGATATTTTGTGGAATCTACAACTTGTATTATATAAAAAAAACTGAACATGCTATACAAAAAGGAAATAAAATAATATATACAGAAATGTTATAATACAGTTTTTCTTAAATTTGTAGTGCGATCGGTAGCAACGAGATATTTTTATACTAAGTATATTCACTACAGGGAGGGACGACTCGCTGTTATCACTACGGGAAAAGAAGCCGTTGCCGTGCGAGGCTTTGGACGGCAAAGAGGCCTATACGCACGGCAACGGCTTTGCCGTGCGTGCACTCACGGCAAAGTGTGCACGGCAACGGCTTCGACGGCAAAGCCACCTTTGCCGTGCGCATGCAAGGAATGCACGGCAAAGCCCTTTGTCGTGCGTCGCCATCTCTAACGTGCGCTGCGAACGCTGCCGTGCGAGGCCTCTTTGCCGTGCGCTGCCAGCGCTGCCTGATGGCGTGTATTTCACACGTTCGTTGGGCAACCCCAAGAGGAAGGTATGATGCGCACAGCAGCAAGTTTTCCCTCAGAAAGAAACCAAGGTTTATCGAACCAGGAGGAGCCAAGAAGCACGTTGAAGGTTGATGGCGGCGGGATGTAGTGCGGCGCAACACCGAGAGATTCCGGCGCCAACGTGGAACCTGCACAACACAACCAAAGTACTTTGCCCCAACGAAACAGGTGAGGTTGTCAATCTCACCGGCTTGTCTGTAACAAAGGATTAACCGTATTGTGTGGAAGATGATTGTTTGCGAGAGAAAATAGTAAAAACAAGTATTGAGCAGATTTGTATTTCAGTATTAAAGAATGGACCGGGGTCCACAGTTCACTAGAGGTGTCTCTCCCATAAGATAAAAGCATGTTGGGTGAACAAATTACAGTCGGGCAATTGACAAATAGAGAGAGCATAACAATGCACATACATGACATGATAAGTATAGTGAGATTTAATTGGGCATTACGACAAAGTACATAGACCGCCATCCAAGCTGCATCTATGCCTAAAAAGTCCACCTTCGAGTTATCATCCGAACCCCTCCAGTATTAAGTTGCTAAACAACGGACAATTGCATTAAGTATGGTGCGTAATGTAATCAACAACTACATCCTCGGACATAGCGCCAATGTTTTATCCCTAGTGGCAACAGCACAACACAACCTTAGAACTTTCATCACATTGTCCCGGTGTCAATGCAGGCATGAACCCACTATCGAGCATAAGTACTCCCTCTTGGAGTTAAAAGTAAAAACTTGGGCAGAGCCTCTACTAGAAACGGAGAGCATGCAAGATCATAAACAACACATGTATAATAACTTGATAATTAACATGACATAGTATTCTCTATCCATCGGATCCCGACAAACACAACATATAGAATTACATATAGATGATCTTGATCATGTTAGGCAGCTCACAAGATCTAACAATGAAGCACAATGAGGAGAAGACAACCATCTAGCTACTGCTATGGACCCATAGTCCAGGGGTAGACTACTCACTCATCACTCCGGAGGCGACCATGGCGGTGTAGAGTCCTCCGGGAGATGATTCCCCTCTCCGGCAGGGTGCCGGAGGCGATCTCTCGGATCCCCCGAGATGGGATCGGCGGCGACGGCGTCTCGGTAAGGTTTTCCGTATCGTGGCTCTCGGTGCGGGGGTTTCGTCACGAAGGCTTTAAGTAGGCGGAAGGGCAAGTCAAGAGGCGGCACGGGGGCCCACACCATAGGCCGGCGCGGCCAGGGGTGGGGCCGCGCCGCCCTAGGGTTTGGCCACCCCGTGGCCCCTCTTCGTCTCGTCTTCGGACTTCTGGAAGCTTCGTGGAAAAATAGGCCCCTGGGCTTTGATTTCGTCCAATTCCAAGAATATTTCGTTACTAGGATTTCTGAAACCAAAAACAGCAGAAAACAGACAAGCGGCACTTCGGCATCTTGTTAATAGGTTAGTTCCGGAAAATGCACGAATATGACATAAAGTGTGCATAAAACATGTAGGTATCATCAATAATATGGCATAGAACATAAGAAATTATCGATACGTCGGAGACGTATCAAGCATCCCTAAGCTTAGTTACTGCTCGTCCCGAGCGAGTAAAACGATAACAAAGATAATTTACGAAGTGATATGCCATCATAACCTTGATCATACTATTTGTAAACATATGTAGTGGATGCAGCGATCAAAACAATGGTGATGACATGAGAAAACAAGTGAATCATAAAGCAAAGACTTTTCATGAATAGTACTTAAAGACAAGTATTAATAAGTCTTGCATAAGAGTTAACTCATAAAGCAATAAATCAAAGTAAAGGTATTGAAGCAACACAAAGGAAGATTAAGTTTCAGCGGTTGCTTTCAACTTGTAACATGTATATCTCATGGATAATAGTCAACATAGAGTGATATAATAAGTACAATATGCAAGTATGTAGGAATCAATGCACGGTTCACACAAGTGTTTGCTTCTTGGGGTGGAGAGAGATAGGTGAACTGACTCAACATAAAAGTAAAAGAATGGTCCTTCAAAGAGGAAAGCATCGATTGCTATATTTGTGCTAGAGCTTTTATTTTGAAAACATGAAACAATTTTGTCAACGGTAGTAATAAAGCATATGAGTTATGAAAGTTATATCTTACAAGTTGCAAGTCTCATGCATAGTATGCTAATAGTGCCCGCACCTTGTCCTAATTAACTTGGACTACCGGATCTTTGCAATGCACATGTTTTGACCAAGTGTCACAATGGGGTACCTCCATGCCGCCTGTACAAAGGTCTAAGGAGAAAGCTCGCATTTTGGATTTCTCGCTTTTGATTATTCTCAACTTAGACATCCATACCGGGACAACATGGACAACAGATAATGGACTCCTCTTTTATGCATAAGCATGTGGCAACAATTATTATTCTCATATGAGATTGAGGATATGTGTCCAAACTGAAACTTCCACCATGAATCATGGCTTTAGTTAGCGGCCCAAAGTTCTTCTCTAACAATATGCATGCTCCAACCATGAAGGTGGTAGATCTCTCTTGCTTCGGACAAGACGGACATGCATAGCAACTCACATGATATCCAACAAGGAATAGTTGATGGCGTCCCCAGAAACATGGTTACCGCTCAACAAGCAACTTAACAAGAGATAAAGTGCATAAGTACATATTCAATACTACAATAGTTTTTAAGCTATTTGTCCCATGAGCTATATATTGCAAAGGTGAATGATGGAGTTTTAAAGGTAGCACTCAAGCAATTTACTTTGGAATGGCGGGTAAATACCATGTAGTAGGTAGGTATGGTGGACACAAATGGCATAGTGGTTGGCTCAAGTATTTTGGATGCATGAGAAGTATTCCCTCTCGATACAAGGTTTAGGCTAGCAAGGTTATTTGAAACAAACACAAGGATGAACGGTACAGCAAAACTCACATAAAAGACATATGGTAAACATTATAAGACTCCATACCGTCTTCCTTGTTGTTCAAAACTCAATACTAGATGTTATCTAGACCTTAGAGAAACCAAATATGCAAACCAAATTTTAGCATGCTCTATGTATTTCTTCATTAATGGGTGCAAAGTATATGATGCAAGAGCTTAAACATGAGCACAACAATTGCCAAGTATCAAATTATCCAAGACATTTTAGAGTTACTACATGTAGCATTTTCCAATTCCAACCATATAACAATTTAATGAAGGAGAAACTTCGCCATGAATACTATGAGTAGAACCTAAGGACATATTTGTCCATATGCAACAGCGGAGCGTGTCTCTCTCCCATAAGGTGAATGCTAGGATCCATTTTATTCAAACAAAACAAAAACAAAAACAAACCGACGCTCCAAGCAAAGTACATAAGATGTGGCCGAATAAAAATATAGTTTCGGGGGAGGAACTCTGATAATGTTGTTGATGAAGAAGGGGATGCCTTGGGCATCCCCAAGCTTAGACGCTTGAGTCTTCTTAATATATGCAGGGGTGAACCACCGGGGCATCCCCAAGCTTAGAGCTTTCACTCTCCTTGATCATATTGCATCATACTCCTCTCTTGACCCTTGAAAACTTCCTCCACACCAAACTCGAAACAACTCATTAGAGGGTTAGTGGACAATAAAAATTAACATGTTCAGAGGTGACACAATCATTCTTAACACTTCTGGACATTGCATAAAGCTACTCGGACATTAGTGGATCAAAGAAATTCATCCAACATAGCAAAAGAGGCAATGCGAAATAAAAGACAGAATCTGTCAAAACAGAACAGTCCGTAAAGATGGATTTTATTAGGCCACCAGACTTGCTCAAACGAAAATGCTCAAATTGAATGAAAGTTGCGTACATATCTGAGGATCACTCACGTAAATTGGCATAATTTTCTGAGTTACCTACAGAGAATTAGACCCAGATTCGTGACAGACAAAGAAATCTGTTTCTGCGCAGTAATCCAAATCTAGTACTTACTTTTCTATCAAAGACTTTACTTGGCACAACAAAACATAAAACTAAGATAAGGAGAGGTTGCTACAGTAGTAAACAACTTCCAAGACACAAATATAAAACAAAGTACTGTAGTAAAAACATGGGTTGTCTCCCATAAGCGCTTTTCTTTAACGCCTTTCAGCTAGGCGCAGAAAGTGTATCTCAAGTAACATCGAGAGATGAAGCATCAACATCATTACCAGCGGTGTTGGGAGTTTTATCAATTTTAGGCCTATAGTAATTCTTTGGTTTAGGCACCTTAGAGACATACATGAATTTTTGCTCCTTACCCACATAAGCTTTCTCATTAAATTTAAGAGAAGAAAAAGTTGAACCCAATTTTCTCATAGCTTCTTCAAGTTTACCAATTCTATGGGTTTGATTATCATGGATAGCACAAGTTTCTAGAGTAGCAATTCTTTCATTAATTCCTCCTAGGATTTTATCAAGTTTATCAGTATTATCAAGTAATATTTCCAATTTAGTTTCAACGCTACAATTTTTCTCTATGGTTTCCAATTTTTTCATAACATCCTCAAGGGAGGTTTCACTTTTAGTTTCATTAACAGGTGGTGTTCCAAATAAACTCTCAATAATGCAACTAGCTTCTAAAGCGGGAGCACCTAGGAAGTTACCTCCCGCGAGACAATCAAGAACATATCTATTCCAACTAGAGATACCAACATAAAAATTCCTGAGTAGGATAGTGGTGGAGTGTTTCTTAGTGCACCTATTATGGGCATCACTAATTCTATACCAAGCATCTTTTAAACATTCTCCCCCTTGTTGTTTAAATGAACGAACTTCAACTTCGGGATTACTCATTTTAGCGGTAGTAAATAAAGCAAACTAGATAAAGTAAATGCAAGTAAACTAATTTTTTTGTGTTTTTGATATAGTAAACAAGACAGTAAATAAAGTAAAGCTAGCAACTAATTTTTTTGTGTTTTGATATAAGTGCAGCAAACAAAGTAGTAAATAAAACTAAGCAAGACAAAAACAAAGTAAAGAGATTGAGAAGTGGAGACTCCCCTTGCAGCGTGTCTTGATCTCCCGGCAACGGCGCCGTAAAAGAGCTTGATGGCGTGTATTTCACACGTTCGTTGGGCAACCCCAAGAGGAAGGTATGATGCGCACAGCAGCAAGTTTTCCCTCGTAAAGAAACCAAGGTTTATCGAACCAGGAGGAGCCAAGAAGCACGTTGAAGGTTGATGGCGGCGGGATGTAGTGCGGCGCAACACCGGAGATTCCGCGCCAACGTGGAACCCGCACAACACAACCAAAGTACTTTGCCCCAACGAAACAAGTGAGGTTGTCAATCTCACCGGCTTGCTGTAACAAAGGATTAACCGTATTGTGTGGAAGATGATTGTTTGCAGAGAAAATAGTAAAAACAAGTATTGCAGCAGATTTGTATTTCAAGTATTAAAGAATGGACCGGGGTCCACAGCTCACTAGAGGTGTCTCTCCCATAAGATAAAAGCATGTTGGGTGAACAAATTACAATCGGGCAATTGACAAATAGAGAGAGCATAACAATGCACATACATGACATGATAAGTATAGTGAGATTTAATTGGGCATTACGACAAAGTACATAGACCGCCATCCAACCGCATCTATGCCTAAAAAGTCCACCTTCGAGTTATCATCCGAACCCCTCCAAGCATTAAGTTGCTAAACAACAGACAATTGCATTAAGTATGGTGCGTAATGTAATCAACAACTACATCCTCGGACATAGCGCCAATGTTTTATCCCTAGTGGCAACAAGACAACACAACCTTAGAACTTTCGTCACTCGTCCCGTGTGTCAATGCGTGCATGAACCGACTATCGAGCATAAGTACTCCCTCTTGGAGTTAAAAGTAAAAACTTGGCCGAGCCTCTACTAGAAACGGAGAGCATGCAAGATCATAAACAACACATGTATAATAACTTGATAATTAACATGACATAGTATTCTCTATCCATCGGATCCCGACAAACACAACATATAGAATTACATATAGATGATCTTGATCATGTTAGGCAGCTCACAAGATCTAACAATGAAGCACAATGAGGAGAAGACAACCATCTAGCTACCGCTATGGACCCATAGTCCAGGGGTAGACTACTCACTCATCACTCCGGAGGCGACCATGGCGGTGTAGAGTCCTCCGGGAGATGATTCCCCTCTCCGGCAGGGTGCCGGAGGCGATCTCTCGGATCCCCGAGATGGGATCGGCGGCGACGGCGTCTCGCGTAAGGTTTTCCGTATCGTGGCTCTCGTGCATCGGGGGTTTCGTCACGGAGGCTTTAAGTAGGCGGAAGGGCAAGTCAAGAGGCGGCACGGGGGCCCACACCATAGGCCGGCGCGGCCAGGGGTGGGGCCGCGCCGCCCTAGGGTTTGGCCACCCCGTGGCCCCTCTTCGTCTCGTCTTCGGACTTCCGGAAGCTTCGTGGAAAAATAGGCCCCCGGGCTTTGATTTCGTCCAATTCCGAGAATATTTCGTTACTAGGATTTCGAAACCAAAACAACAGTAAAACAAGCAATCGGCACTTCGGCATCTTGTTAATAGGTTAGTTCCGTAAAATGCACGAATATGACATAAAGTGTGCATAAAACATGTAGGTATCATCAATAATATGGCATAGAACATAAGAAATTATCGATACGTCGGAGACGTATCACTGCCGTGCGCCGTTGCTTTGCCGTGCGCCACAGTTCTTTGCCGTGCGCCCAGCGTTGCCGTGCGCAACATTCGCTGCCGTGCGAAGCTTTGCCGTGCGGCGTTGCTCTGCCACGCACGGGAAAGCCCCATACATGCACGCCCCCGGAGCTCCCGGGAGCACAGCTAGCGACACGTGGCCCCTTTGCCGTGCGTGTGCACACGGCAAAGAGACCAAATGTCCTTTGCCGTGTGCTCACACACGGCAAAGGGGCCTGATTTTTTCATTTTTTTGCTATTTTTCAATTATCCCTACATTTCAAATATTGCATTTCACAAATATAGCATATATAACATATATATCAACATAAGATCACCGAACACATCAACAACACCACAAATACATCGAGCACACATAGTTCATGCATACAATCCGTTACATAGAGTCCACATCGAGCACACATAGTTCATGCATAGCAATGTCCATTATTACAATCCATAACAAGTGCGAACAATCCATTACAACGACGACGAGTGCACGAAGACCATGCCATCAACCTTTTCCTCCTCCGCTTCCACCTCCGCTTCCGCCGGCCTCATTGTCCTTGCCTTGTGACATATAATCTATAAGCAGGTTTATGGAATGAACATTTGCATTTTCATATTGAACACTTGAACAAGCACAAGTAGCGGGTTGGGCACAAGCGTAGGAGGACTCACCGAGGTTCATGCTCCGGATGATATTCATGTTGTTGACGGTGATAGGTGTCCCCGGGGTATGAGTGGGCGGTGGCGGCATCCACGGAAGGGAGTAAGGTGGAGGAGGAAGACTCCCCGGTGGAGAAGACAGAGCCGTCTGGCTCATGAGCCAGCTCATCCGTGCTCGCCGCCGCTGCATCATCCGCCGCTGCCGTTGCATCTCGCCGCATCATCCGTGTTCCGCCGCCGCCGATACTCGTAATCCGCCGCTCCATGTTCCGTGCGTGCTCCCGGGCCGCCTGCTCCTTCGCTGCCATCTCCTCCTACGTTGTGTTGTCGCGATGTCATTAACATTTCAATGGAAAGCATGTAAAGGAAATGTAGAGACCCGAGGAAGAACATACCCGTAACCGCTCGACGCCTAGATCCGAGCCCGTGGCCGGGGCTCTACCTCAGGCTGGCCGCTCTTACGACCACGATGGATCCGGCGGAGAGAGGGAACCCTCGCCGGGTCGACGCACCCGTCACCAAACCATAGGCGGCCATGCTTCAAGCCTTCTCCCGCAAGCACCGCGACCTCGTGGTCAAAGTCCTCGGCCTCCGGGTTGGCGTCCTCGCCGTACTTCTCGCTTGAACTTGGAGACATACGACGTGCACCGGGTCTCGGATTGCGGGTTAACCCACACGGACCCCGTCTCGGGATCAGGCGTCTTCCTTTGCTTCATCTTCTTTAGCACGGCAAAGACGTTAGGCTTCGCTCCCCGTCCCGACTTCCCGCAAAAGAGAACATGTAATTGAGTGAAGTGACACACCCTTGCGGAGTTAACAAATATATAACATGAATTCAAAGAATGAAGGAACCATTAATTTGCTCACCTCCTTCTGCAGGTGAAGAGAGATGGGAATGATGCCTTGGATATGCGATCCACCTCGCATCTCTGCCCGCTTCTTCTTGCCCTCCTCGTGCTTCTTGAGGTACTGGGGGCATGTCCACCACATGACCATCGCACGAAAGCACCTATCGTCGTTGCCGACGTACCGAGGAGGGTTCTACATGCACAAGATAAACCCATTATGGTAAAATAAACTACATGGCGATAAAGAAATCAATAACACATAAATGCAAATACCTGCAAGTACTCGCCACGGCTGCATGAGCGTGTCGCGAGCGTCCTCCTTACTCATGTGGACGAAGCGGTCGGCGTGTCAGCCGCGGACGCATTGAACACGTGCCTCGTAGTGCATGCCAGCCACCCTCTTCCTTGCAAGCTGGTGTAGGACATCATCGCACGCATTCTCCTTGCCCTCGGCCCTCTTGAAGTATTTCTGCAACCATGCACATAGGTAAAACAAGGGGCATTAGTGCAATTATTGTGAACCAAGGAGAGTGTATGAATGGTAACAAGTCAAAAGTCACATACCCAGAATTTGGCAACAACCAAATCCGCCGCGGTGCCGCGGACAAGAGGATCTTCCGCGAGGCTGTAGTGCGCCCACCTCCAAGCTACGTCGCAGCCCACCGCGAGGGAGATTGACTATCCTGTGGAAATACCATCTAAGTAGGCCCCCAAGGATGTTCGAGTACCCACGTGGCGGTCTCTGCGTCGGGTCTTCAAACTCGAACGAGCTGCACCATGAAACGACAACATCAATATGTATGTGATAATAATTTTGATAATGACAAAATTGCGATAACGAAGTGCCAAAAATTAACATGTACCTCCTTCCATAGGGCTGTAGAACAACGTGCCTCGTAGCGCCGCCTCTTCAGCCGAGGGGAGCTGTGTTATCCCACGCCGATATGGCTTCCTATCACGTGGCCTCAGCCTCTCCACAACCGGAACGTATCGGTAATCCTCCGGCTCACACCACTCTAGGCTTGGATCAGGATCGAACACTAAGTTCCCCAACCCCTCATCCTCCGAGAGGTCCTCCTCGTCCGCCTCCTCCTCCTCGGTCCTCCCCACCCCCTCCTCCTCCCGGTCCTCCCCACCCACCTCATCCTCCCCGGTCCTCCCCACCCCCGTGGTGCTCCCGGTCCTCCTCCTCGTCATCATCATCGGCCGCGGGAGGGGGCTAGGACTAGGAGTGAGTACCCGCGTCGCATTCTTCCTACGCGGCCGCCCCGTGGGAGCCGACAGTGAGGGGGCTAGGGGGTAGTAGCTCGGCCCCGCCTCGAAGTCCCTACACCTACCAAGTCCTTGAGCTTCTTTTTAAGACCGCCACCCTTTTTTTTGGCGGCATGCTTCAATCACCTCGCAAACACAAATGAAGAGAGTGGTTTATTAGTATGCAATATTGTAAAGAGATAAATATTAGTGAAAGCAACAGAAATATAAGTAGATGAACATTAATGAAAGCAACAAATAATGCAAAAGGATGAACATTAATTAATTAGTGGAAGCAACAAATAGCTACCATAGAGTTCTCTCAAACATAGCACGGAGTTCTTACAAATAACCTAGCTAGACAATCTCTATTACACGGAGTTATTACAAATAGGCTAGCCTCACAATTACTACTACATAGATCAGTAGCTCCGTGTCGCCATCCGTGATTGGACCGCGTGTCTCCTCATCGTCATCGGGCTCGGCGAACCAATAATCATCAATGAAACCCGGAGGTGGTCCATCCGCATCGAGGTCAATCCCCGCTTTGAACGCCTCGAGCAAACTCAGGTCTTCCGGGGCACGTACATCCTCGCCTTCATCTTCTCGCATTGTCTCCATCCATGCCCGCGTCTTCTTGTTCATCGTCTACGACCATGTCATCGATAGTCGGCAAGCCGATTGTGAAATGGCCGGGGAGCCCTTCTTCCCGATAAAACTCGACACTCGTTGCCGAGGGGTCTACGCGGCGGTAATCGTCCTTGTTTGGCGGGGGCGGCCTATTGTGTGAAGGCACCGTCATCACAACATCCCATCCATGTAGACGTTTTGTCGGGTTTCGCACGCGTACGGGAGATAGAATACTTGAAAGGCCCGGGTTGCCAAGATGTACACATCCTCTCCCTTATAAACGGAGTTCCTTTCAACTTCGACCAACCCAATTTCAGGATCCCGTCTCACCCGACGTGGGTCAAACCAATGGCACTTGAAGACGACGGGATTTAGCCCTTTGTGAAACCTGTAATTCAGCTCGTATATACCCTCGACTCTTCCATAGTAATGGAGCCCATCATCACCTTGACATACCACCCCACTATTTATTGTCTTCGCGTTGGGCCGGCTTGTTGTGTATTGATGGGTTTGGAAGCGATACCCGTTCACGTCATAGGAGTTGAACGCTTCTACGGAATGGTCAAAGCCCCTAGCAATTTTTCTTAGCTGTGACTTCATCTCTTTGTCAGTTCTTGCCTACAAGTTTAGCACAAGAAGTTTAGAACGAGAAATGACCGATAAATGTCGGAAGTGCTAGCTAATTTGGATAGAATAGTACCAAATTACAAAACCAGCTATCGAAACCGAAACCGCCTCCCTTATCGAAAATTTGCTTGGATTCTTCCGGGTAGGCTCCCCGTGGGTATTCTTCCAATGTATAGCCTTGAATTTCCTATACCGATGAAAAGAGGAAGAGTTAGCCACGAACATACGAGTGAATGTTTGCGAATAATTAAATGGTTCGCACTTACTCGATGTACGGCTTCACTTCGACCATGGTGTTTAAGACATACGAGTGGATCAAGGTCCGCTCATGTAGGTCCGTTCGTACGGCTTCGAGCCACTTGACTTGCCACCAAGCCCCACGAAGATGCTAAGCTTGGGTACTTCTTCATTGTTGGTGGCATTGTAACGGAGGACCGGGTTGTGCTTTGTGGGAATGTTGGGATCATAGTGCTTAGTGGTACATTGGTGCACCCTCGCACCGGAACCGTAACCCTGAACCCTAAACACTAGCCCTACCCCTAAACCCTAGCCCTCACCCTAACCCTAACCTAAAAGAATGAGAAGGTACATTGGTGCACCCTCGCGCGGAGAAATCTAGGGGGGTAGACCCGCCGGGGCACACGTTCCGCTGTTTTGGGGGGAGGAGGGGGAGAACGAGCGTCGGAGCACCGGAACCCCACCAAATCTTGCATGTGGGCCTATGCTATGTGTAAAAGTGTGGTGCAAGGTGTAATGGTGAAAAAGTAGCTCCCTAAACCCTAAACCCTAGCCCTAACCCTACACCTAACCCTAACCGAGAGATCGGTGCACACCGTCGATCGTGTGATAATGGATCTAGCTGCGGGTATATATGTGCCAAAGGGTCCCAATCTTGGTTCTCCATGTGTATTTGTACTAAACTAACCTAAAAGAATGAAAAGTTACATTGGTGCACCCTCGCGGAGAAATCTAGGGGGTAGACCCGCGGGGCACACGTTCCGCCGTTTTGGGGAGGAGGGGGATAACGACCGCCGGAGCACCGGAACCCCACCAAACCTTGCATGTGGACCTATGATATGTGTCAAAGTGTGGTGCAAGGTCTAATGGTGCAAAAGTAGCTCCCCTAAACCCTAAACCCTAAACTCGGGAGGCTTCGAGCCCTAAACCCCTCTAAATCCCTAAACCACGACGCTGAGTCGCAGAACCATGCATCATAAACCCTAACCCTAACCCTAAACCCTAAACCTATACCAAACCATAAATACTTACCTTTAACCTAAAACCTAGCCCTAGCCCCTAAACCCTAGCCCTAACCCTACACCTAACCCTAACCAGTAGATCAGGCACACCGTCGATCGTGTGATAATGGCTCTAGCTGCGGGTATATGTGCCAAAGGGTCCCAATCTTGGTTCTCCATGTTTATATGTACTAAACATACCTAAAAGAATGAAAAGTTACATTGGTGCACCCTCGCGCGGAGAAATCTAGGGGGTAGACCCGCCGGGGCACACGTTCCGCTGTTTTGGGGGGGGGGGAGGGGATAACGACCGCCGGAGCACCGGAACCCCACCAAACCTTGCATGTGGACCTATGATATGTGTCAAAGTGTGATGCAAGGTGTAATGGTGCAAAATTAGCTCCCCTAAACCCTAAACCCTAAACTGGGGAGGCTTCGAGCCCTAAACCCCTCTAAATCCCTAAACCACGACGCTGAGTCGCAGAACCATGCATCATAAAACCTAACCCTAACCCTAAACCTTAAACCTATACCTAACCATAAATACTTACCTTTAACCTAAACCCTAGCCCTAGCCCCTAAACCCTAGCCCTAACCCTACACCTAACCCTAACCAGTAGATCAGGCACACCGTCGATCATGTGATAATGGCTCTAGCTGCGGGTATATGTGCCAAAGGGTCCCAATCTTGGTTCTCCATGTGTATATGTACTAAACAAACCTAAAAGAATGAAAAGTTACATTGGTGCACCCTCGCGCGGAGAAATCTAGGGGGGTAGACCCGCCGGGGCACACGTTCCACTGTTTTGGGGAGGAGGGATAACAACCGCCGGAGCACCGAACCCCACCAAACCTTGCATGTGGACGTATGATATGTGTCAAAGTGTGGTGCAAGGTCTAATGGTGCAAAAGTAGCTCCCCTAAACCCTAAACCCTAAACCGGGGAGGCTTCGAGCCCTAAACCCCTCTAAATCCCTAAACCACGACGCGGAGTCGCGGAACCATGCATCATAAACCCTAACCCTAACCCTAAACCCTAAACCTATACCTAACCATAAATACTTACCTTTAACCTAAACCCTAGCCCTAGCCCCTAAACCCTAGCCCTAACCCTACACCTAACCCTAACCAAGAGATCGTGCACACCGTCGATCGTGTGATAATGGCTCTAGCCGCGGGTATATGTGCCAAAGGGTCCCAATCTTGGTTCTCCATGTGTATATGTACTAAACAAACCTAAAAGAATGAAAAGTTACATTTGTGCACCCTCGCGCGGAGAAATCTAGGGGGTAGACCCGCCGGGGCACACGTTCCGCCGTTTTGGGGAGGAGGGGATAACGACCGCCGGAGCACCGAACCCCACCAAACCTTGCATGTGGACCTATGATATGTGCCAAAGTGTGATGCAAGGTGTAATGGTGCAAAAGTAGCTCCCCTAAACCCTAAACCCTAAACCGGGGAGGCTTCGAGCCCTAAACCCCTCTAAATCCCTAAACCACGACGCCGAGTCGCAGTAACCATGCATCATAAACCCTAACCCTAACCCTAACCCTAAACCCTAAACCTATACCTAAACATAAATACTTACCTTTAACCTAAACCCTAGCCCTAGCCCCTAAACCCTAGCCCTAACCCTACACCTAACCCTAACCAAGTAGATCGTGCACACCGTCGATCGTGTGATAATGGCTCTAGCTGCGGGTATATGTGCCAAAGGGTCCCAATCTTGGTTCTCCATGTGTATATGTACTAAACAAACCTAAAAGAATGAAAAGTTACATTGGTGCACCCTCGCGGAGAAATCTAGGGGGTAGACCCGCCAGGGCACACGTTCCGCTGTTTTGGGGAGGAGGGGGATAACGACCGCCGGAGCACCGGAACCCCACCAAACCTTGCATGTGGACCTATGATATGTGTCAAAGTGTGGTGCAAGGTCTAATGGTGCAAAAGTAGCTCCCCTAAACCCTAAACCCTAAACTCGGGAGGCTTCGAGCCCTAAACCCCTCTAAATCCCTAAACCACGACGCCGGAGCTGCGTAACCATGCATCATAAACCCTAACCCTAACCCTAAACCCTAAACCTATACCTAACCATAAATACTTACCCTTTAACCTAAACCCTAGCCCTAGCCCCTAAACCCTAGCCCTAACCCTACACCTAACCCTAACCAGTAGATTAGGCACACCGTCGATCGTGTGATAATGGCTCTAGCTGCGGGTATGTATGTGCCAAAGGGTCCCAATCTTGGTTCTCCATGTGTATTTGTACTAAACTAACCTAAAAGAATGAAAAGTTACATTGGTGCACCCTCGCGCGGAGAAATCTAGGGGGGTAGACCCGCAGGGGCACACGTTCCGCTGTTTTGGGGGAGGAGGGGGATAACGACCGCCGGAGCACCGGAACCCCACCAAACCTTGCATGTGGACCTATGATATGTGTCAAAGTGTGGTGCAAGGTCTAATGGTTGATACGTCTCCAACGTATCGATAATTTCTTGTGTTCCATGCCACATTATTGATGTTATCTACATGTTTTATGCACACTTTATGTCATATTCGTGCATTTTCTGGAACTAACCTATTAACAAGATGCCGAAGTGCCGCTTCCGTTTTCTCGCTGTTTTTGGTTTCGAAATCCTAGTAACGAAATATTCTCGAATCGGACGAAATCAACGCCAAAGATCTTAGAATCCCCGAAGCATCCGTAACACACCCGAGAGGTCGAGAGGGGCCACAGGGCCACCAAACCCTACCCCGGCGCGGCCAAGGGGGGCGCGCCCCTAGGGTGTGG
>NC_061512.1:263407869-263481866 GCF_022539505.1 Lolium rigidum | reverse complement strand
CGACATGCATGAATGCCTTGCTCGCCGCTCGCAAGCTTGTACGAAATCCGTGGATTTGGCTAATCTATATGCTGTGAATTTGTTGTACTACCAAGCCATTTTGATATTTCTAGTAGTTCCTGCAGATGAATTTGAGCTTGCTCAAGTGTTCATCCGAGGTTCTTGCTTGCTTGGGTTCCCCGTAATCCCTATCTCGCTCATAAATAAGGCTATCTAGTTTGATTAGCTTGCTATTATGACTGGTTCCTAGCAATTATATGGATCTACGCACCGGATGATTCACTTATCACTTGTGCCCGCTTGCACTGATGTCTAGACAAAGTTTTAGATTAACTGCTAGCTACATTGTATGGACAAAGAAGTTGATCATAAATGTGGCTCCAATACTAGCAGGATGTTGCCTCAGTAATCACCGCATGGAAGCCTTGATTTCTTGGACTCGAGCTTTGCCTTCACTAGAGTGTCAGTGTGCAAGTCATGCTACCGTAAACTTGATCATTTGGTGTTGTTATTGTTAATAATTGAACTATGGTTGCTTTAGTCGGTAATGATATTCACCGAATTTTTATTGATGAACTGTGGTATTGGTAATGATCCAATTTGTTTGAGAAGAATGGATGGATGCCAACTATTGTTGGATTAATATTCATCACAACCTAAATCTCGTCCATATTATGATGATTGATGCTATGGTTGTGGCTTACTAGGTTTGATGTGACCTCGTAGCTCTTGGCACCGCTACCGGTTGCTCACCTTGATGGATAAACTCGTTGGTTTTTATTAATAGAGATCCTCACAAGAGGGTATCATACATATGAATGCCACTATGATTGTTTTATGAAGAAAACAAGGGTTTCGATGGTTTAATAGCTAGGGTGGTGCTAGGTGGTGTATGTGGTCGTCAAAGCTTTGTGTGTATCTCGGTTTATACTTGGATATGCTTGTATTTCATACTATTTTGCATATCTTCATCTATTCGGGCACTCCAAGTTTTTGTTTGCCTCAAATATTGCTACCATCACTTGGTCTATACGAAGTGATGACTAACTACCTTTTGAGCATCTCGCTCATTGGTGTGATTTGAGCATGCATATTGATGGATTGGATCTCTGGATCCTTTCTCTGTGATCAAGTATACCTTTCTTCTGCGATTCTAGACATAGTGTTTTTCTTCGTGATGGTATTGCCACTTGTTCCATTCCAAACACTAGTTTTTGTTTAAATTAGATATGGTATGTATAGTTACTAACTAATGTGCATTTATACAAATAATTACTTTGCATTGTTTTCATTCCTTTTCTATTTATAGTCATTACATTGTTTATATGCAATAGCAGTTAATTAACCTAATTTACTTCATCTAACTGTGAGGATCCTTCTTGATGAAGCTCGGTCTCGACCGGGAGGATAGGGACCGTAAGAGTGGTGCATGTTCTCCGCAGTGCTTAGGTCCGGGGAGATTCGCCACCTTCTTGGCCCGGTAGGTCTCGAGTGCCCCTGTGCAGCCGCAAGGAAATGCTCGATCAGATTTCTCAGCATGTACCAAGATGCCACCCACACCGGTAGTTGGCAGCGCATACACCCAGCACACCTCAGTGGCCAAGCATGCCGCCTACGACCTGCTTCCTCATGAAGTACGCCTCGGCTAGTAGGGAGCATAAGTGAGGATGGTGCCGACCTGCCTGCCACCCGCCTCCGCCGACCTACTCCGCCTACCCGATGCCTCTTTTCTTTAGTTGTGTGTTTATGTTAAACTCGTCGTGCTTGTGGTGTTAAAACTTGGTTAATGTCGTTGTGAACTATGTTTCTATTTAAGTATGTGTGAACTATGTTTCTAATTAAGTATGCTTAGTGTTTAAGCATGTGTATGATGTGCTTAGCTACATATGCTGATGTGTTGTGCATGCTTGGTCGTTGTTGTGTGCTTGGATGCTAGGTAAGCATGTTCTATTTGGTCGCCGTTGATCTAGCCTCGTTAGCATTGATGTAGTGACAAAGATTTATTTTTTTAGATCAACACGGGTTGCCCCCAAAATTTCAATTTCATTGAAAAAGAAGCCAAGTCCATTCATGAGATTAAAACTAGACACCAACAAAATAAAAGGAAAACAATGTGGTTTACTCGGAGATTGGTCTGCCATCCCAACCAACTCCGATGTACTGTGATAGCCCTGAATAGTGCTTAGAGCGCTGATCACACACCGAAAACAACCGCCATCTAAATCCATTACATGGGGTCAAATCAGATAGGTAGGACTACACTAGCACAATCGCCATGCTTCAATTCACCAAGTGGACAAAGATTTTACCAAAGTAAGCGCTTGATTATAGGAAATCATGTGTCAGCTGTTTGCCAGTTGTGTTGCGTATGATTTGTACATAATTGATACGTGTATTTTCCAGAGGAAATGGGGGAAAACCTCTGGTAATCTAAAATAAAGACGGCGTGTTGGCAAGAGGGTGGAGTTGTTATCTTATGTGATACTTGACGGCAACAAATCTCTCGACCAACAACAACAAATAGCTCATTTCACAGCTACAACACTCACAAAGCAGACAGCAGCTCAATCTAGACTTGACTAATGGGCCAACTCCATCCAATTAGGCCCATTAGGCTACATATAAAACAGGAACAACTATCTCGATTTAACAACGAACAATAATCGCAATGGATAGCCCAATCTAGATTTGACTAATGGGCCATCTCCAACCAAATTAGGCCCATTAGGCTAGTTGAGGTGGTACATATTAAATATCAAAAAAAATGAAGCAAAAAATGGGTAGTTGCCGCTGACTCGAACCACACACCCTTGTGGGAAGTCGTCTCGTAGGGGTAGTCTCGGTAACCGTTGGGACTGGATAGATACATATTGACATCTCAAGTAATAAAGGTATCTATAGTCATTTTATCACTTCCGTTAGGTTATTAAATGCATGTTTGTACATTTTTTCAACACACAGATCTTTGTGTAGTCTATTATATACAATTCACTAATTCACTAATTGAATATGAAATAGATAATTCAATATGAATCTTAACACTAAATTTGTAATATATATGAATAACAACTTAAAAAATTGAAAATAGCGAAAATTCTAGTCTTAGTGGATTAGAATTTTTTTGTTTTTTTGTTGGGTTTTGTAAACAATTTGGTACAAGAAATAGTAGTCATTTGAGGACGAACAGGTTTGAACACACATAGAGACTCACTTAGATTACATAAATATGTCACTTACATAAATAAGGATGTAAACAAGTACCACCGTCGTTACATAGATAAGTCCAGGGATACGACACGGTACAACATATAAAAACACGGCGATTTTAAATAAACACGATAAAACTAAAAAGTAGAGAAACGTGCATGACAAGCTTCACGAAATTCCTCCTCAACTTTCTTCCACCCCGGCCGCGCTACTCGACCACCGTACGTCATCAACACCTCACTCCTCGTAGGGAGGCAAAGGCACCTGGTTTTCGGTGGGGAAGATGCACTCGCAGTTGGTGAAGATGTTGTACGTCGTGAAGAAGATTGACTCGCAGCCGCACCTGCAACACTTGGCCGAGGAGCTCGTACGCGTCCCACGGGTTGGTGAGGGTGACCGTGAGCAACTTGAGGGGTGACGCCGCCACGAACCTCGCCGAGGTGGAACATCGGCGACGAGCCCGGCGGAGTGTGGGCGAAGCCGGCGGTGAAGAATGCATCGCATGAGCTCGACGGGCTCCTCCACCCGGATTGCGCCCACACACCGAGCGTGCGCTCGACGAGGACGCCCGGCGGGTAGCGCAGCCTCGGCACGTAGGCGGCCGAACGAAGGTCGGTCCGACGCATCGCATCTTCCGGTGGTGTTTGGCGTTCTAGGAAAGGGATGAAGGGCGTCGTGTCCGGAGTGGAGCCGGGTGGTGTGTGGGAGAGGAATGTAGACGTATAAATAGGCTAGAAAATGTGGTGTGGGAGACGAAGATTGTTGTTTGGCGATGAAACGACGCGAGTGACGCGTGCATGTAGCCGTTGCCGCTTTCGCACATTAATCGAGGGGTGTCCCGTGTCGTTGTCGCTTTACACCGAAACGGGGCGGCGCGTCTGCTATCGACCTGAATCGACCGCACCGAAACGGGCTTGCCGGCTCATTCATGGCGACGTCGTGGCGATGCATGCATAGCTGAGTCACCGCTCGCGGGGCGCATGCATGCCGTCGTCGTCGCTTCCCGCGCAAGCAGGCCTAGGCCGGCGCATTGCACAACAGGCACAAGGCCGGACCGCAACACGGCCCAACAGTCCATCTAGCGTGCCCGCTCGAACCCCCACCCGTGTTCAGGAAAAAAGGAGTCCACCCAATCAGTATTGATGTATATTCAAATATTCCTAAAAATTTCAGAGAAAATCTAAAAAAAAAAAATCTTCAAAAACAGTGTATACATATCAAGTAGATGTCTAGGAAATTTATTTGGGTCGTTTAGACAAGGTCGAAAAAACATGCTTAGAAATGAGGCCATTTACCCTACCTTTGGAGCCTCGCTTCGCACTTTTTTGACCAACCCCGGGATGACCCCATATTGCCTGGCAGTGCGTACCATGTCATTTAACACACTTCAAGCCATGAGTTTTGCAATTTGCATGTGTGAATGCACTTGTTCATGTGGTGTACACCCCTCAAATACGCGTGTCAAACAAAGGATCGTCTCGACTGGCGCGTGTGCATGGTGGTCCCATCTTTGGGATCTGCTTCACCATGGCATCCAAACACCACTTACATCACCATCCATGGAAGAAATCATGTGCTCCTTGCCTAGCTACCTCACGGGAGCCCGCACACATGGTTTACGTGCAAAACGGCTCTACCCGTGCCACAAAGTGGGCCCACAACCCTTGGGTGACCCCATGTGGTGGGCACTGGTGCACCATGTCACCCCACCCACTCCTAGCCATGGGTTTAGGGTTGTGCATGTGTGAATGCCCATGTTCATGTGGTGTAGACCCCCGAAATACGTGGTTCTCGTCGAACGAGGTGTCAAAACAAATGGATCGTCTCGATCGCGCGTGTGCATGGTGGTCCCATCTTTGGGATCTGCTTCACCATGGCATCCAAACACCACTTACATCACCATCCATGGAAGAAATCATGTGCTCCTTGCCTAGCTACCTCACTGGAGCCCGCACACATGGTTTACGTGCAAAACGGCTCTACCCAGTGCCACAAAGTGGGCCCACAACCCTTGGGTGACCCCATGTGGTGGGCACCGGTGCACCATGTCACCCCACCCACTCCTAGCCATGGGTTTAGGGTTGTGCATGTGTGAATGCCCATGTTCATGTGGTGTAGACCCCCGAAATACAGTGGTTCTCGCCGAACGAGGTGTCAAAACAAGGGATCGTCTCGACGGCGCGTGTGCATGGTGGTCCCATCTTTTGGGATCTGCTTCACCATGGCATCCAAACACCACTTACATCACCATCCATGGAAGAAATCATGTGCTCCTTGCCTAGCTACCTCACGGAGCCCGCACACATGGTTTACGTGCAAAACGGCTCTACCCAGGCCACAAAGTGGGCCCACAACCCTTGGGTGACCCCATGTGGTGGGCACTGGTGCACCATGTCACTCCACCCACTCCTAGCCATGGGTTTAGGGTTGTGCATGTGTGAATGCCCATGTTCATGTGGTGTAGACCCCCGAAATACAGTGGTTCTCGTCGTAACGAGGTGTCAAAACAAAGGATCGTCTCGACGGCGCGTGTGCATGGTGGTCCCATCTTTTGGGATCTGCTTCACCATGGCATCCAAACACCACTTACATCACCATCCATGGAATAAATCATGTGCTCCTTGCCTAGCTACCTCACGGGAGCCCGCACACATGGTTTACGTGCAAAACGGCTCTACCTGTGCCACAAAGTGGGCCCACAACCCTTGGGTGACCCCATGTGGTGGGCACTGGTGCACCATGTCACCCCACCCACTCCTAGCCATGGGTTTAGGGTTGTGCATGTGTGAATGCCCATGTTCATGTGGTGTAGACCCCCGAAATACAGTGGTTCTCGTCGTAACGAGGTGTCAAAACAAAGGATCGTCCGACGGCGCGTGTGCATGGTGGTCCCATCTTTTGGGATCTGCTTCACCATGGCATCCAAACACCACTTACATCACCATCCATGGAAGAAATCATGTGCTCCTTGCCTAGCTACCTCACGGGAGCCCGCACACATGGTTTACGTGCAAAACGGCTCTACCTGTGCCACAAAGTGGGCCCACAACCCTTGGGTGACCCCATGTGGTGGGCACTAGTGCACCATGTCACCCCACCCACTCCTAGCCATGGGTTTAGGGTTGTGCATGTGTGAATGCCCTTGTTCATGTGGTGTAGACCCCTGAAATACATGGTTCTCGCCGAACGAGGTGTCAAAACAAAGGATCGTCCGACGGCGCGTGTGCATGGTGGTCCCATCTTTTGGGATCTGCTTCACCATGGCATCCAAACACCACTTACATCACCATCCATGGAAGAAATCATGTGCTCCTTGCCTAGCTACCTCACTGGAGCCCGCACACATGGTTTACGTGCAAAACGGCTCTACCTGAGCCACAAAGTGGGCCCACAACCCTTGGGTGACCCCATGTGGTGGGCACTGGTGCACCATGTCACCCCACCCACTCCTAGCCATGGGTTTAGGGTTGTGCATGTGTGAATGCCCATGTTCATGTGGTGTAGACCCCGAAATACGTGGTTCTCGTCGAACGAGGTGTCAAAACAAGGGATCGTCTCGACGGCGCGTGTGCATGGTGGTCCCATCTTTTGGGATCTGCTTCACCATGGCATCCAAACACCACTTACATCACCATCCATGGAAGAAATCATGTGCTCCTTTCCTAGCTACCTCACTGGAGCCCGCACACATGGTTTACGTGCAAAACGGCTCTACCCGAGCCACAAAGTGGGCCCACAACCCTTGGGTGACCCCATGTGGTGGGCACCGGTGCACCATGTCACCCCACCCACTCCTAGCCATGGGTTTAGGGTTGTGCATGTGTGAATGCCCATGTTCATGTGGTGTAGACCCCCGAAATACAGTGGTTCTCGCTCGAACGAGGTGTCAAACAAAGGATCGTCCGACGGCGCGTGTGCATGGTGGTCCCATCTTTTGGGATCTGCTTCACCATGGCATCCAAACACCACTTACATCACCATCCATGGAAGAAATCATGTGCTCCTTGCCTAGCTACCTCACGGGAGCCCGCACACATGGTTTACGTGCAAAACGGCTCTACCTGTGCCACAAAGTGGGTCCACAACCCTTGGGTGACCCCATGTGGTGGGCACTGGTGCACCATGTCACCCCACCCACTCCTAGCCATGGGTTTAGGGTTGTGCATGTGTGAATGCCCATGTTCATGTGGTGTAGACCCCCGAAATACGTGGTTCTCGTCGAACGAGGTGTCAAAACAGAGGATCGTCTCGACGGCGCGTGTGCATGGTGGTCCCATCTTTTGGGATCTGCTTCACCATGGCATCCAAACACCACTTACATCACCATCCATGGAAGAAATCATGTGTGCTCCTTGCCTAGCTACCTCACGGGAGCCCGCACACATGGTTTACGTGCAAAACGGCTCTACCCAGGCCACAAAGTGGGCCCACAACCCTTGGGTGACCCCATGTGGTGGGCACTGGTGCACCATGTCACCCCACCCACTCCTAGCCATGGGTTTAGGGTTGTGCATGTGTGAATACCCATGTTCATGTGGTGTAGACCCCTGAAATACGGTGGTTCTCGTCGAACGAGGTGTCAAAACAAAGGATCGTCCGACGGCGCGTGTGCATGGTGGTCCCATCTTTTGGGATCTGCTTCACCATGGCATCCAAACACCACTTACATCACCATCCATGGAAGAAATCATGTGCTCCTTGCCTAGCTACCTCACTGGAGCCCGCACACATGGTTTACGTGCAAAACGGCTCTACCCATGCCACAAAGTGGGCCCACAACCCTTGGGTGACCCCATGTGGTGGGCACCGGTGCACCATGTCACCCCACCCACTCCTAGCCATGGGTTTAGGGTTGTGCATTTGTGAATGCCCATGTTCATGTGGTGTAGACCCCCGAATACAGGTGGTCTCGCCGAACTAGGTGTCAAAACAAGGGATCGTCCGACTGCGCGTGTGCATGGTGGTCCCATCTTTTGGGATCCGCTTCACCATGGCATCCAAACACCACTTACATCACCATCCATGGAAGAAATCATGTGCTCCTTGCCTAGCTACCTCACTGGAGCCCGCACACATGGTTTACGTGCAAAACGGCTCTACCCGTGCCACAAAGTGGGTCCACAACCCTTGGGTGACCCCATGTGGTGGGCACCGGTGCACCATGTCACCCCACCCACTCCTAGCCATGGGTTTAGGGTTGTGCATGTGTGAATGCCCATGTTCATGTGGTGTAGACCCCCGAAATACAGTGGTTCTCGTCGTAACGAGGTGTCAAAACAAAGGATCGTCCTGACGGCGCGTGTGCATGGTGGTCCCATCTTTTGGGATCTGCTTCACCATGGCATCCAAACACCACTTACATCACCATCCATGGAAGAAATCATGTGCTCCTTGCCTAGCTACCTCACGGAGCCCGCACACATGGTTTACGTGCAAAACGGCTCTACCCATGCCACAAAGTGGGCCCACAACCCTTGGGTGACCCCATGTGGTGGGCACTGGTGCACCATGTCACCCCACCCACTCCTAGCCATGGATTTAGGGTTGTGCATGTGTGAATGCCCATGTTCATGTGGTGTAGACCCCCGAAATACAGGTTCTCGCCGAACGAGGTGTCAAAACAAGTGGATCGTCTCGACGGCGCGTGTGCATGGTGGTCCCATCTTTTGGGATCTCGCTTCACCATGGCATCCAAACACCACTTACATCACCATCCATGGAAGAAATCATGTGCTCCTTGCCTAGCTACCTCACGGGAGCCCGCACACATGGTTTACGTGCAAAACGGCTCTACCTGTGCCACAAAGTGGGCCCACAACCCTTGGGTGACCCCATGTGGTGGGCACTCGGTGCACCATGTCACCCCACCCACTCCTAGCCATGGGTTTAGGGTTGTGCATGTGTGAATGCCCATGTTCATGTGGTGTAGACCCCCGAATACGTGGTTCTCGTCGAACGAGGTGTCAAAACAGAGGATCGTCTCGACGGCGCGTGTGCATGGTGGTCCCATCTTTTGGGATCCGCTTCACCATGGCATCCAAACACCACTTACATCACCATCCATGGAAGAAATCATGTGCTCCTTGCCTAGCTACCTCACGGGAGCCCGCACACATGGTTTACGTGCAAAACGGCTCTACCTAGTGCCACAAAGTGGGCCCACAACCCTTGGGTGACCCCATGTGGTGGGCACTCGGTGCACCATGTCACCCCACCCACTCCTAGCCATGGGTTTAGGGTTGTGCATGTGTGAATGCCCATGTTCATGTGGTGTAGACCCCTCGAAATACAGTGGTTCTCGTCGAACGAGGTGTCAAAACAAAGGATCGTCCGACGGCGCGTGTGCATGGTGGTCCCATCTTTTGGGATCCGCTTCACCATGGCATCCAAACACCACTTACATCACCATCCATGGAAGAAATCATGTGCTCCTTGCCTAGCTACCCTCACTGGAGCCCGCACACATGGTTTACGTGCAAAACGGCTCTACCTAGGGCCACAAAGTGGGCCCACAACCCTTGGGTGACCCCATGTGGTGGGCACTGGTGCACCATGTCACCCCACCCACTCCTAGCCATGGGTTTAGGGTTGTGCATTTGTGAATGCCCATGTTCATGTGGTGTAGACCCCTGAAATACAGTGGTTCTCGTCGTAACGAGGTGTCAAAACAAAGGATCGTCTCGACGGCGCGTGTGCATGGTGGTCCCATCTTTTGGGATCTCGCTTCACCATGGCATCCAAACACCACTTACATCACCATCCATGGAAGAAATCATGTGCTCCTTGCCTAGCTACCTCCACGGAGCCCGCACACATGGTTTACGTGCAAAACGGCTCTTACCTGTGCCACAAAGTGGGTCCACAACCCTTGGGTGACCCCATGTGGTGGGCACTGGTGCACCATGTCACCCCACCCACTCCTAGCCATGGGTTTAGGGTTGTGCATGTGTGAATGCCCATGTTCATGTGGTGTAGACCCCCGAAACACGTGGTTCTCGTCGAACGAGGTGTCAAAACAAAGGATCGTCTCGACGGCGCGTGTGCATGGTGGTCCCATCTTTTGGGATCTCGCTTCACCATGGCATCCAAACACCACTTACATCACCATCCATGGAAGAAATCATGTGCTCCTTGCCTAGCTACCTCACGGGAGCCCGCACACATGGTTTACGTGCAAAACGGCTCTACTCCAGTGCCACTAAAGTGGGCCTACACAACTCCTTGGGTGACCCCATGTGGTGGGCACCGGTGCACCAGTGTCACCCCCACCCACTCCTAGCCATGGGTTTAGGTTGTGCATTTGTGAATGCCCATGTTCATGTGGTGTAGACCCCCGAAATACAGGTTGTCGTCGAACGAGGTGTCAAACAAGGATCGTCTCGACGGCCGCATGTGCATGTGATACGCTCCAACGTATCGACACTTTCTGTGTTCCATGCCACATTATTGATGTTATCTACATGTTATATGCACACTTTATGTCATATTCGTGCATTTTCCGGAACTAACCTATTAACAAGATGCCGAAGTGCCGCTCTCGTTCTTTGGTTTCGTAAATCCTAGTAACGAAATATTCCTCGAATCGACGAAATCAACGCCTGTGTTCCTATTTTACCCTGAAGCCTCCAACACACGAGAACCGCCGAGAAGGGAGGCAGGGCCACCAAACCCTGCCCTGCCGCGCCAAGGGGGCGCCCTAGGTGTGGACCCCCTTCGACCTTCCCGCGCCGCCTCTTCGCCTATATAAAGCCCCCGGATCGGAAACCCGATACCAACTGACGAAACCCACGTAAACCCTGCCGAGCCGCCGCCATCGCGAAGCCAAGATCCGGGGACAGATCTCGCTCCGCACCCCCGCCGGAGCGGGGAAGTGCCCCCGGAAGGCTTCTCCATCGACACCGCTGCCATCTCCACCGCCATCTTCATCACCGCCGCTGCTCCCATGAGGAGGGAGTAGTTCTCCATCGAGGCTCTGGGCCGTACCGGTAGCTATGTGGTTCATCTCTCTCCTATGTAGTTCAATACAATAATCTCATGAGCTGCCTTACATGATTGAGATTCATATGATGATGCTTGTAATCTAGATGTCATTATGCTAGTCAAGTGAGTTTTACTTATGTGATCTCCGGAGACTCCTCGTCCCACGTGTGTAAAGGTGACAGTGTGTGCACCGTGTGGGTCTCTTAGGCTAGATTTCACGAATACTTATTCACTCGTTGAATGGTGTAGTGAAGTGCTTATTTATATCTCTTTATGATTGCAGCATGTTTGTATCACAATTTATCTATGTGCTACTCTAGTGATGTGTTATTAAAGTAGTTTTATTCCTCCCGCATGTGTGCAAAGGTGACAGATGCGTGCACCGTGTTAGTACTTGGTTTATGCTATGATCATGATCTCTTGTAGATTATGGAGTTAACTATTGCTATGATAATATTGATGTGATCTATTCCTCCTACATATGCATGAAGGTGACAAGTGTGCATGCTATGCTAGTACTTGGTTTAGTCTCGTTGATCTATCTTACACTAAAGGTTACTAAAACATGAGCATTATTGTGGAGCTTGTTAACTCCGGCATTGAGGGTTCGTGTAATCCTACGCAATGTGTTCATCATCCAACAAAAGTGTAGAGTATGCATTTATCTATTCCGTTATGTGATCAATGTTGAGAGTGTCCACTAGTGAAAGTGTAATCCCTAGGCCTTGTTCCTAAATACCGCCGAGTTACTACCGCTTGTTTACTACTGCTGCGTTACTACCGCTGAGTTACTATTGCTTGTTTACTACCGCTTGTTTACTACCGCTGCGTTACTACCGCTTGTTTACCGTCCCGGGCGAGCACTTTTCCGCACCGTTGCTACTACTTATTCATACCACCTGTATTTCACTATCTCTTCGCCGAACTAGTGCACCTATTAGGTGTGTTGGGGACACAAGAGACTTCTTGCTTTGTGGTTGCAGGGTTGCATGAGAGGGATATCTTTGACCTCTTCCTCCCCGAGTTCGATAAACCTTGGGTATCCACTTAAGGGAAACTTGCTCGCTGTTCTACAAACCTCTCGCTCTTGGAGGCCCAACACTGTCTACAAGAATAGAAGCTCCCGTAGACATCAAGCACTTTTCCCGGCGCCGTTGCTCGGGGAGGAAAGGTAAAAGGCTCTCATACTACGGTCTCGTGTAAAGTATTTTTCTCGGCGCCGTTGTGTGTGTGCTCGAAGCTATTTCCTTTAGATCCCGCAATTGCATCTTGTTGTTTCTTGTTTACACTAGTTTGGCATAATGTACAAGAGTGAGCTTCTTATTCTATTTCCTGATTTAAAACATGGATTGTTTGATGCGAAAATTAAAAAACCTATGAAATCTTCTTTGCATGCTCGGTAGTAATATTAGTATGAACGCTTTGAACACCATTGTTGATAATGATATAGAAAGTTCTAAGCTTGGGGAAGCCGGTTTTCATGATATTTTTAGTCCCCCAAGCATTGAGGAGAAAATTTTCTTTGATGATACTTTGCCTCCTATTTATGATGATAATAATAGTGGTCTTTTGGTGCCACTTACTGCTGAGAGTAAATTTTGTTGTGATTATACTATGCCTCCTACACTTGATGAGAATAATAATGATAGCTACTTCGTTGAATTTGCTCCCACTATTACTAATAAAATTGATTATGCTTATGTGGAGAGTAATTATTTTATGCATGAGACTCATGATAAGAATGTTTCATTTGATAGTTATATTGTTGAGTTTGCTCATGATGCTACTGAAAGTTATTATGAGAGAGGAAAATATGGTTGTAGGAATTTTCATGTTACTAAAACACCTCTCTATGTGCTGAAATTTTTGATGCTATACTTGTTTTATCTTCCTATGCTTGTTACTTTGCTCCTCATGAACTTGTTTATTTACAAGATTCCTATGCATAGGAAGCATGTTAGACTTAAATGTGTTTTGTATTTGTCTCTTGATGCTCTCTTTTGCTTCAAATACTATCTTTTGCGAGTGCATCATTAAAACTGCTGAGCCCATCTTAATGGCTATAAAGAAAGAACTTCTTGGGAGATAACCCATGTGTTATTTTGCTACAGTACTTTGTTTTATATTTGTGTCTTGGAAGTTGTTTACTACTGTAGCAACCTCTCCTTATCTTAGTTTTGAGTTTTGTTGTGCCAAGTTAAGCCGTTGATAGAAAAGTGAGTACTAGATTTGGATTACTGCGCAGTTCCAGATTTCTTTGCTGTCACGAATCTGAGCCCACTGCCCTGCAGGAAGCTCAGAAAATTATGCCAATTTACGTGCATGATCCTCAGATATGTACGCAACTTTCATTAAATTTGAGAATTTTCATTTGAGCAAGTCTGGTGCCATTTTAAAATTCGTTAATACGAACTGTTCTGTTTTGACAGATTCTGCCTTTTATTTCGCATTGCCTCTTTCGCTATGTTGGATGAATTTCTTTGATCCACTAATGTCCAGTAGCATTATGCAATGTCCAGAAGTGTTAAGAATGATTGTGTCACCTCTGAATGTGTCAATTTATATTGTGCACTAACCCTCTAATGAGTTGTTTCGAGTTTGGTGTGGAGGAAGTTTTCAAGGGTCAAGAGAGGAGGATGATATACTACGATCAAGAAGAGTGAAAGCTCTAAGCTTGGGGATGCACCCGGTGGTTCACCCCTGCATATATCAAGAAGACTCAAGCGTCTAAGCTTGGGGATGCCCAAGGCATCCCCTTCTTCATCGACAACATTATCGAGTTCCTCCCCCGAAACTATATTTTTATTCGGCCACATCTTATGTGCTTTACTTGGAGCGTCCGTGTGCTTTTGTTTTTGTTTTTGTTTGAATAAATTGGATTACATCATGCTTGTGTGGGAGAGAGACACGCTCCGCTGGTTCGAATGAACACATGTGTTCTTAGCTCATAATATTCATGGCGAAGTTTCCTCTTCGTTAAATTGTTATATGGTTGGAATTGGAAAATGATACATGTAGTAATTGCTATAAATGTTTTGGGTAATGTGATACTTGGCAATTGTTGTGCTCATGTTTAAGCTCTTGCATCATATACTTTGCACCTATTAGTGAAGAATACATAGAGCATGCTAAAATTTGGTTTGCATAATTGGTCTCTCTAAAGTCTAGATAATTTCTAGTATCGAGTTTTGAACAACAAGGAAGACGGTGTAGAGTCTTATAATGTTTTCAATATGTCTTTTATGTGAGTTTTGCTGCACCGGTTCATCCTTGTGTTTGTTTCAAATAACCTTGCTAGCCTAAATCTTGTATCGAGAGGGAATACTTCTCATGCATCCAAATACTTGAGCCAACCACTATGCCATTTGTGTCCACCATACCTACCTACTACATGGTATTTCCTGCCATTCCAAAGTAAATTGCTTGAGTGCTACCTTTAAACAATTCAAAATTTATCACCTCTGATTTGTGTCAATGTTTTATAGCTCATGAGGAAGTATGTGGCGTTTATCTTTCAATCTTGTTGGGCAACTTTCACCAATGGACTAGTGGCTTCATCCGCTTATCCAATAATTTTGCAAAAGAGCTGGCAATGGGATTCCCAGTCCCAAATTAATTAACAAAAATAGACACTCCTCCATGGTATGTGATTGTTGGACGAGCACCGAAGGATTCGGTTAGCCATGGCTTGTGTAAGCAAAGGTTGGGAGGAGTGTCATCATAATAAAACTAAAATAAAAAGGCACTCCTTCATGGTATGAGATTGTTGGCAGTGCACCCGAGGATTCGGTTAGCCATGGTTTGTGAAAGAAAGGTTGGAAGGAATGCCACCCAAAAATAAAATAAAATGGGAGCCGCTCTTTGAAGGTTTGTCCGGCAAGGGGTTAGAGTACCCGCTACCATTCGTTGACAACAACATACACCTCTCAAAACTTTATTTTTATGCTCTCTTTATGTTTTCAAAATCAAAGCTCTAGCACAAATATAGCAATCGATGCTTTCCTCTTTGAAGGACCATTCTTTTACTTTTATTGTTGAGTCAGTTCACCTATTTCTCTCCACCTCAAGAAGCAAACACTTGTGTGAACTGTGCATTGATTCTTACATATTTGCATATTGCATTTGTTATATTGCTTTGCATTGACAATTATCCATGAGATATACATGTTACAAGTTGAAAGCAACCGCTGAAACTTAATCTTCTTTTGTGTTGCTTCAATACCTTTACTTTGAATTATTGCTTTATGAGTTAACTCTTATGCAAGACTTATTGATGCTTGTCTTGAAGTGCTATTCATGAAAAGTCTTTGCTTTATGATTCACTTGTTTACTCATGTCATACACATTGTTTTGATCGCTGCATTCACTACATATGCTTTACAAATAGTATGATCAAGATTATGATGGCATGTCACTCCGGAAATTATCTTTGTTATCGTTTTACCTGCTCGGGACGAGCAGAACTAAGCTTGGGGATGCTGATACGTCTCCAACGTATCGATAATTTCTTGTGTTCCATGCCACATTATTGATGTTATCTACATGTTTTATGCACACTTTATGTCATATTCGTGCATTTTCTGGAACTAACCTATTAACAAGATGCCGAAGTGCCAGTTCCTGTTTTCTGCTGTTTTTGGTTTCAGAAATCCTAGTAACGAAATATTCTCGGAATCGGACAAAATCAACGCCAAAGATCTTAGAATCCCCGGAAGCATCCAGAACACACCAGAGAGGTCAGAGGGGGGCCACAGGGCCACCAAACCCTACCCCGGCGCGGCTAAGGGGGGGGGCGCCCCCCTAGGGTGTGGGCCCCCCTTCGACCTTCCTGCGCCGCCTCTTCGCCTATATAAAGCCCCTGGATCAGAAAACCCGATACCAATTGACGAAACCCACAGAAACCTGCCGGAGCCGCCGCCATCGCGAAGCCAAGATCCGGGGACAGGATCTCCGTTCCGGCACCCCGCCGGAGCGGGGAAGTGCCCCGGAAGGCTTCTCCATCGACACCGCTGCCATCTCCACCGCCATCTTCATCACCGCCGCTGCTCCCATGAGGAGGGAGTAGTTCTCCATCGAGGCTCGGGGCTGTACCGGTAGCTATGTGGTTCATCTCTCTCCTATGTAGTTCAATACAATAATCTCATGAGCTGCCTTACATGATTGAGATTCATATGATGATGCTTGTAATCTAGATGTCATTATGCTAGTCAAGTGAGTTTTACTTATGTGATCTCCGGAGACTCCTCGTCCCACGTGTGTAAAGGTGACAGTGTGTGCACCGTGTGGGTCTCTTAGGCTAGATTTCACAGAATACTTATTCACTCGTTGAATGGTGTAGTGAAGTGCTTATTTATATCTCTTTATGATTGCAGCATGTTTGTATCACAATTTATCTATGTGCTACTCTAGTGATGTGTTATTAAAGTAGTTTTATTCCTCCCGCATGTGTGCAAAGGTGACAGATGCGTGCACCGTGTTAGTACTTGGTTTATGCTATGATCATGATCTCTTGTAGATTATGGAGTTAACTATTGCTATGATAATATTGATGTGATCTATTCCTCCTACATATGCATGAAGGTGACAAGTGTGCATGCTATGCTAGTACTTGGTTTAGTCTCGTTGATCTATCTTACACTCGAAGGTTACTAAAACATGAGCATTATTGTGGAGCTTGTTAACTCCGGCATTGAGGGTTCGTGTAATCCTACGCAATGTGTTCATCATCCAACAAAAGTGTAGAGTATGCATTTATCTATTCTCGTTATGTGATCAATGTTGAGAGTGTCCACTAGTGAAAGTGTAATCCCTAGGCCTTGTTCCTAAATACCGCTGAGTTACTACCGCTTGTTTACTACTCGCTGCGTTACTACCGCTGAGTTACTATTGCTTGTTTACTACCGCTTGTTTACTACCGCTGCGTTACTATCGCTTGTTTACTCGTCCCGGGCAGAGCACTTTTCTCGCCGTTGCTACTACTTATTCATACCACCTGTATTTCACTATCTCTTCGCCGAACTAGTGCACCTATTAGGTGTGTTGGGGACACAAGAGACTTCTTGCTTTGTGGTTGCAGGGTTGCATGAGAGGGATATCTTTGACCTCTTCCTCCCTGAGTTCGATAAACCTTGGGTATCCACTTAAGGGAAACTTGCTGCTGTTCTACAAACCTCTGCTCTTGGAGGCCCAACACTGTCTACAAGAATAGAAGCTCCCGTAGACATCAATGGTGCAAAAGTAGCTCCCCTAAACCCTAAACCCTAAACTGGGGAGGCTTCGAGCCCTAAACCCCTCTAAATCCCTAAACCACGACGCCGGAGCTGCAGAACCATGCATCATAAACCCTAACCCTAACCCTAAACCCTAAACCTATACCTAACCATAAATACTTACCTTTAACCAAAACCCTAGCCCTAGCCCCTAAACCCTAGCCCTAACCCTACACCTAACCCTAACCAGTAGATCAGGCACACCGTTGATCGTGTGATAATGGCTCTAGCTGCGGGTATATGTGCCAAAGGGTCCCAATCTTGGTTCTCCATGTGTATATGTACTAAACAAACCTAAAAGAATGAAAAGTTACATTGGTGCACCCTCGCGGAGAAATCTAGGGGGTAGACCCGCCGGGGCACACGTTCCGTCGTTTTGGGGGAGGAGGGGGATAACGACCGCCGGAGCACCGGAACCCCACCAAACCTTGCATGTGGACCTATGATATGTGTCAAAGTGTGATGCAAGGTGTAATGGTGCAAAAGTAGCTCCCCTAAACCTTAAACCCTAAACTCGGGGAGGCTTCGAGCCCTAAACCCCTCTAAATCCCTAAACCACGACGCGGAGTCTGCAGAACCATGCATCATAAACCCTAACCCTAACCCTAAACCCTAAACCTATACCTAACCATAAATACTTACCCTTTAACCTAAACCCTAGCCCTAGCCCCTAAACCCTAGCCCTAACCCTACACCTAACCCTAACCAGTAGATCAGGCACACCGTCGATCGTGTGATAATGGCTCTAGCTGCGGGTATATGTGCCAAAGGGTCCAAATCTTGGTTCTCCATGTGTATATGTACTAAACAAACCTAAAAGAATGAAAAGTTACATTGGTGCACCCTCGCGCGGAGAAATCTAGGGGGGTAGACCCGCCGGGGCACACGTTCCGCTGTTTTGGGGGAGGAGGGGGATAACGACCGCCGGAGCACCGGAACCCCACCAAACCATGCATGTGGACCTATTCTATGTTTAAAAGTGTGATGCAAGGTGTAATTCACCAAATGGTGCATGGCATGGATCCCCGGTCTGACATTCCTCACCTTCGGGCGATAACACTTACCGTATTCCCGGACATGTACGGTGAAGTGTCCCGCCGCGGGTATATCAGGGGCTAGACTGTGCCAAAGGGTGCCACACATGGTTTTACATATGTCCATGGACTAAACAAACCTAAACCTATGAAAAGGTATATTGGTGGAACCTCGCGCGGAGAAATCTAGGGGGTAGACCATCCGGGGCCCACAGACAGCCGTTTTTAGGGGGGAATGACCCCCGGAGCACCGGAATGCCACCAAAACTTGCAAGTGGACCTAAAACCTAACCCTAACAAACCTAAAAGAATGAAAAAGTACATTTTGCACCCTCGCGCGGAGAAATCTACGGGGGTGACCCGCCGTCCCGCTGTTTTGGGGGAAGGAGGGGACGGCCGCCGGAGCACCGGAACCCTGATATATATGGGGGATGAGCATGGAGACTAATTTTGTATTGCACATAGTGTAATAAATAGTCATCAAAAAGAAAAACTAATTAACAAAATAAATATAAGTAGTAGATGAAATAAAATAGTTAGAAAAACAAATAAAATGTATATTGGCGCACGGCAAAGGGAGCAGCGCACGGCAAAGGACCCTTTGCCGTGCAATCTGGTCTGTCCGCACGGCAAAGGGGCGGGACACGGCAGTGCCCAGGCCTTTGCCGTGCATTGTTTCTTTGCCGTGCGGCTTGCAGGGACTTTGCCGTCCTACTATCTTTGCCGTGCGCTGCTCCCAGACTTTGCCGTGAGATACTGCTTTGCCGTGCGCCAAGTCTTTCTTTGCCGTGCTAGGTTTCTTTGTCGTGCGCTGCTCCCATACTTTGCCATGCGTTTTGACGTTGCCGTGCGGTCTTCTTGCTGCGCACGGCAAAGAAATCTTTGCCGTGCAGCAGCTCACGGCAAAGATAGGCTGCACGGCAGCGTCTGATTTTCCGGTAGTGTATACCATCATGCTGTGTATCACCTCCACGAGTAAATTTGTAGTGCAATCGGTAGCAGGTCGTTCGAACTTTAAAAGTCAGCTGCTGTAAGAAACAAGAAATAAGCCTATTCTCCAATTTCCCTACTAATTGATTGCTAGCTGCAAACGAGGCTGAGCGCCCTCTCGGGGTTGGCTACGACGTCTTCCACCCCCGGAGCGGGAGTGGCCTCAGATGAGAGTAGCATTGCAGTGGAGGTTGGCCCTGACGATGGCAAAACGCTTGCGCTTGAGTGATCTGAGAGCTGGCGCTGGAGGTGGCACATTCGGTCGAGGCGGCGGGTTATGGCGATGTGGCTGACGACGGGGAAGACGATGAGGTAGGCGTCGATCCTGCCCTGGACGTCCCGGAACCTCTGGGCCTGCCTGCCGGCCATGACGAACCGGTACGCGGCGCTCCTCCCCTGGCAGGATTGCACCAGCCCGTGCGCCTCCCGGAGCGCGTCGTCCAGCCCGGACAGCGGCAGCGCCAGCTCCGGGTCCTGGATCCCGCGCAGGTGCGGCAGCAGGTCGGCGATCATGGAGACGCGGCGCGCGAGCCGCTCGCACTTCTTCTTGTTCCTGTGAGCAGTCTCGGCCGCCTGTATGATCATGGAGATGAGCCCGCCAGCGTCCACCCCGACCATCTGCGCCACCGTCGCCGCCTGACCCAGTCCGGCCCACATGGCCATCGCAGCTGCTGACTGGCTAGAAAGAAACCTGTCACGCACTCGCTCACACAAAAACAGTCGTCAGCAGCAGCAGCAGGAGGAGGAGGAGGAGAAGAAGAAGAAGAAGAAGAAGAAGAAGAAGAAGAAGAAGAAGAAGAAGAATTATGCACACAATACTTGGCGCCGCGAAACAGAGATGAGAAGAACGAAGAATTAATTGTTGTTTTGGTGCTCCAACGAGACTGGTGCACGTATATTTATAGAGAACTGGTACGTGTCCCTGCTTGTTCTTGTCAGATCTCATCTCTCTCTCTCCTCCTTTCCCTGTGATTCCCTCTCTGCCCATCCAACCAGATGAAAGAACAACAAAGGATGCGATCGAGGAGATAGGAAATAAAGGAGAAGAGAGAATGTGTGTCTAGCTGTATACTTTTGGCGGGCAAAAGCCTCACCCAGAAAATAGAGAAGAATAGCCAGGAAATGCACTAGAGATCCTGAGAAAGGTAAAAGTAACACCAGCGCAAGACGATGAAACACACCAAGCATCAAGCAACCACAAAGACCTCTCAGGCTCTCAGCGTACGTACGTGCGATTATCTTATCGCTAATAAACGAATTAGACTATGCATATCACGGAAACAGCTCCCTCCCGTAACTCCCTCTCGTGACGCCCCGCGCGCCGGCTGGGGGATCTCTACCGTGCCACCTCCCCTCATCCTCCTCTCCTCCTCCCCTCCCTCGCCGCCGCCAGGGGGGCGGTCAGGAAAGCATGGCCAGCACCGACGGCGGGGATTGCATCGTTCCCTCTCGCGTGGGGGTCGGGCGCGGGGCGCCTTCCTCGGGCCAGGGTGCGACCCTATCGTCGGGGGCCTCGATGGCGGCGCCTGGCCTAGGCTCGGCGACGGCATGACGGACGACGTGGCGGTGGTGTGCCCTGCCGGCGGTGGAGGGAGGGGTAGGGGCGGGCTGCAGGGGGAAACCCTAGGTCCCCTTCTCCTCGCCTCTCGGCGGCTGGCAGTGGAGGGCTGGCGTTCGGCTGTGGCGGTGCCCAGGCGTGTGCGTTGTCTCCGGAGTACGCGATCTGCTTGGTGTCTCCGGCGGCAACCATGACCAGCCTGGGATGGTTGCCGACGTGGGGGCTCGACCTGAATAAAGGCGGCGGTCCTAGGGTCTCTCTTGGATGAAGATGAAAACCTGCCGGAGGCCTGGTCTTCATGTTCTGGCCGGAGTGTTGAGTTCCGGAAGGCGCCGCTGGCAAGTGTAACAGTGTTTCTATTGCTTGGAGTTTGCTGGATTGGTGGTATTCGGTCGTGCGCACCCATGCTTTTATTCCGACCGTTTGGTCTGGAGGGAGCGACGCGAAGATTTTTTCTGTGTTGACACCAAGTGACAGCTGATCCATGGCGAAGTCAGAAGAAGAGAATATCATGAAGGCCAGATTGGAGGACTAGCTAATGGAGGTTCAAGTCTTTCCGCTGTTGAGGGGCTTGCTTGGTGTTCCGGACTTCACAGCAGTGGTATGAAAGTGGGGGCGACAGCACATGTGAAGTTTGGAGTCTTACCTTTCAGGGTGAAAAACCAAGGTTTGGCCTTAACTGGTTGTGCTTACAATATTTTTGTTGAAGGCATTGTTTTGAGAGCGTGGACTATCTTCAGGTGAAACCTAAATCTTTGATCGGGCGACAACGGCGCTGGTGCATTGTTTCCTTCTTGGAGGCGTCCCTTTTGAAGAGTCTGAATTTCAGGTGTTGTCTTGGTGATGGTTGTATTACTGTTGCTAGCTAGGGCTGGGATACTGTAGCGGGATTTTTATTCCTTAGTTTTCTTTTTCGCTTTTTTAGATGTGTGCATCTATAATGTTTTAGGGTATTGCGTTATTGCAGAGGCTGAGTGTAATTGGTATCCTTTGATATTAATATATTCTCTTTATCGAAAAATGTGTTGTCTCCCGCTGCAAAGTTTTTTAATTTATTATGTTCCCTGGTGGGAACGGGTGGGAAGTGGGAACGGGTGGATAATTAATCTTTAGAGTAGACTGCTGCTATGCTTAAGGTTCAAATACAACTCAAGTGCGAAATACTAAAAACGCTTTAGCACGAATCCATCTGCATCATTGTCCTCGACCGCGCAATCAAAGACTAATCTGCGCTTTGTCTATCTTTCCCCTTTCCATTTATATGCGTAACGAGGAAACACGGAAAGGGATCAAGAACAATCTCGAAAAGGGATCAAGAATAGTCTCGAAAGTGTTTATTTGTGTTTCGAGCTAAAGGTTTTTGCCATTTAAAAAAAAAGACATTTTTACAAGTTACCAAAAAATTTAAAAATAATTTTGGGATTGGCAGTGATACATCTCACAGTCATGCAAAAGCTCAACCCAAAATTCTTGTGTTAGATAAAAATGAAAGATCTGATATGCTCTGGAGATTAAAAAATAACTACTCAGATCTATATTTTTAACATTTTTGTGTAGCTTCGTTAATATTTTACATGTTTGTGGGATACATCATTACCTATATGCTGATTTTTTCAGAATTTTTTAAAACGCAAAAATATAATTTTATGTAATAAAACAAGATCACTAGTGCATATGTGCACCAAATCTCTATCTGCACTTAGAGCATCTCTAGTAGAGCCCGAAAAAGTGCAAATCGAAAAAGTGGTTTTCAGTCTTCCGAAATCGTTCGATTTTGGTAGTGGCGGAGATTAGAAACCGTAAAAATGAACAGACAAGCGGAATTTGAAATGGCGCGGGTAAATTAGGTGATGATCATAGTTCGACATGAAATTGCTGCTCCGATTGAGCATCAAAACTTACATTGTTCACCAAATTGAAGCTACATTGCTGGTACACCGGCGAGCGCTAGTTAGCTAAAACAAAATGCGGCCAATCTAATGACCTACACGCGCGACGGTGACGGTGGTGGTGCAGCTTCTCGGCGGTAGACGGAGCCGACGCTGTCGTGGACGATCTTCACGCGTCGTCGTCGGCATCAAGCTCGACTATTTCGAGCTTGATGCGGCGGACACGGGCCTCCCGGCGGGCTGCCTCGTATTCATGGACCTGGCGGACGGCGTCCGCCTCCTCCCGGCAGAAGCGCGCGCGAGCCTCCGCCGCACTGACGGCCTTGGTCTGCGCGAGGATGGCCTCCTCCTCGTCACCGCCGTGGACGGAGTCCTCAGCGGAGAAGGTCGGCGACCACGCGGGGATGAGGTGGTCGTCGTCGCTGCTCTCCGTGACGGGGAGCCGCGGTGCGCGGCTTGACTGGCCGGACAAGGAGCCCTCGCCAGTGTTGACGTACCTGGCGAGCTTCTATGGGGGCGTGAGCCCCCTGTTCGTCCACCGGCGGGCGCTGCGCTTGCGCGCGCCCTCAGACTTCTTTCATTCCCGCCGCTCCGCCTCGGTGCGGAAGACGGGCTGACGCGGCGGCGAGTCGCCGCCGCCCAATCCGGCGCCACGACCGTCGGAGCCGCCACGGGACGCCATCGCGCACCGGCGGGCGCTGGATCGCTGCCTGGGGCGAGCTAGATTGCTCGCCGGAAATTGTGCTTGGCGGCGCGGCGGAGGGAGAGGAACAGCGGAGGGGAGTAGGGTTTGCGAACCGAACTCCCCTCCGCGAACCCTTTTAATACGGGGCGTGCGGGGAGTTTCTCGATCCCCTGAACTTCTTTTACGGGCTCCGTTCTGCGACACATTCGGTTCGAACCCGTAAATTCACGTAAAAATTCAATTTCGACGGGACTTACGACTCTGTTAGAGATGCTCTTATCTATGTAATCATGACGGATCTTTGCAACGGGAGGAATAACCTACTAAGACACGGTGGGAAGCGGCACAACTTTTTTTTAAAGTCCATCGCGCATCTACCTACTCTTCCCCTACCTGGCTCTCTCCTGCCATACCACTTCTTTTTACCACTTACTCACCAATATCCCTTTTGCGCGATGGAAAACTATCGTGCATGCGAATGATTGAGCAAAAGTTGTGTAAATATTGAATTCATACGGACTGAATAAGTGAACAAATGGTTACACACATACTTCAACGGTTGATGGTACAACTATATTCTGAACTAGATTGTTTTGTTTAGAACTTATTAACCTCTTAATCATCTTGGAGCGCGACTAGCGGTGGCAGAGCCTCCTCCTCGCGTGGTGGGTTCTTTGGTCGGATCATCGCGGCAGACCTGGACAGCATGGCTAATCTAGCAGAGATGGACGCCGGGCGGCGACCTCGGACTTCTTCAGCGACCTTGGCGATCGGACTGGCTGCAAGGGCGGCACGACGCCTATTTCAGGGGACTCGGAACGACCCAGCCCCCATCTCCGCGTGGTGCGTGTGGTCATGGCAGTTTCCGTTGAGATCTCCGGTCTGTTGTTGGGAGCCAGCTAGCGGTGGCGTGGGGGGTTGCTGATCTGCCTAACAAAGGAGGCGGTCCTTGGGTCTTCTTGCGTCAAGACGGTGTTCTGCTTGATGCCGGCCCGCGTTGATTTGTCCGGTGACTAGTTCCGGAAGGCTCCGTCTGCGATCTCTATTGGGCGTCCAATGCATATAGATTGCTCTATCGGATGGGATTCGGTCATGTGCATCGATATTTCTAGTTGTGTGGCTTAAGGAGGGAGTGACCCGAAGCTTCACTATCTATTGCCAGCATGTGACATGTCGGTTTTCAATTTCCATGGAGAAGACAGTGGTGAAGAATGTTATGGCGGATGAGGTCTAAGGTCTAGTAATGGCGGACCGAGTCTTCATGGCGAAGAGTACTTTGCTCGGTGCTTCTTGACTCGTAGCAGTGACATCGGCAAGCGGGACGGCAACACAAGAGGAGTACAAAGTTGTATCTTTCAAGATGAAAATCCAAGTTCTAACCTCTTAATTGGTTGTGTCTGGCAATAATCTTGTTGAAGGCATGACTCCATGTGCTATCTCTGCAGTGGTTTGTGTTGTAGCTACAATGCTTTGATCACCATAGCTGGATCGATTTTTTTGTAGTAGGGTTGTGTGCATCCGTAATATCTTTAGGACATCTCGTTGTTGCAAAGACTAGATGTAATAGGTATCTTCGCGATATATATATTCCCTTTGTCGGAAAAAATCGCAGTCAAATTTATATATGCAGACCTAATGAATGGGCACACTAGGTTTCGCCCAAACACTACAATGTACAATTACTGTAATAATTGCCCCTAAACACTATAATCATACCTTGGAAAAATACGAAGGGTGAAAAATCCTCTCTTTGATTAATAGGAAAAAGAAGAAAGAGAGGGGCAAGTCGTCTTGGATACTACGAAATCGGGAAAGTACATAAATTGGGGAAACATGTATTTGACATAGAAGAGAAATAAACAAAGCCAATAAAAACATTTGAGTGGTTGAATTTTTTTCTCCAAAACAGAGCGCAAGGTAATCCTTCGGGAAAATTCGTAACGATTATAATATTGAATCAGACGACAAAAGTAGTACAATTCTGACGATATGAAATCCTAAAAAAACATGTAAATAGTAAGAAAAAAACACTACCAATCAACGGGAGCACAGAGGGGAAACAAGAACAAACTGATTTTCTTTTGTTACAACAAAGAAACAAGTATTGATTGACATTCTATACAATCAAGAATTAAGGAAATACTTTTATACATATGGGTGTGGGTGTTTTCGTCACTGTCCGTTTTGCTTTGAGATTCAGATAAAAGGAAGAGAGAGATACTTTTTCATCCACCACGGTGAGCAGGAATCTCCAGGAAGAAATTGACGATTCAGAACACACCCACACCCATGGGTGTGGATGCAAAATCCATTCTCAGTTAATTATCTACTAATTTAAAACTAAACTTGATAGTCCTGGACCCTACTGTCTACCAAGTTAACTTTTTGACACGTGCACTCAAATATATTAGTATTTTTTAAGAATTCTGTAAAAATACTGATAAACAAATTATGCATTGGTAGATTAGGTAATTTGTAGAGTAATGTGATTATATTGGGTTGACTGGATTTAGAGTGAAATCCATTACAAATGGGAGTCTTCAAAATATGCTAGACAATGAACAATTTTGCAAAAAAAAAAAAGTTTAACACTACGATATGTATTTGTAGGATAAATATTAGAGTGATACATCAAATATGTACATGTTTATGGAGTTAATTTCTAAAATTAATACCAAAAAGGTATGACATCAGATATACATATATCCAACAACAATCAAATAACATAACATTAACAATAAGATGTATTGTGACAAAATAAAAAAATTATTAATATTTCAACTCATTCTATATAAATACAATTGACCATATTTCTAAGTTGTGCCAAAATTATCAATATATTATGTCATGTTAATGGCACGAAACTTAACTAAAATCTTTGTAGAGTCCAGAATCATCTTTTGCTACACACCTTCATATAGTCTAGAAACCTTAGTTATTTACAAATCTCAGTTATTTTCTAGATTCATATACTCGAGAACACCTTATTAAGTTTTGTAGACATCTATGCATGCTTTTTGAAAGAAGACATCACACACTATACATTGAGTGGTATACATCAATTTTGTAGAGTAATGATATGGTTTACTTAGGTTTATATTGAAATCCAATACTTCCTCAATATTTTTTGAGGAAGTATAGTTTTAACTTAGCACTAGAAAATGTATATATGGTGCTATGAACTTAATATACTAAAGTATATATGTGTTCTTAATTATGCCAGTAATACCTAAAAACAATATTCCATATATCATATGAAAGGATGCATCAAGAAACAATAACAACAATTTAATGCCAGCATGAGTCACAAGAATATAAAAAAGTTCAGTATAGATATTTTAACTCGGTAACTATGAGTATTTTGTTGCTAGCGAGTAGTTTATTTTAAAATGTTTGGTGTAGTTTATTTACTCTAAAATTGTGGATCTAGTTGATTTTAATAGCATTGGTGCATGATGGCGTGTATTTTCACACGTTCGTTGGGCAACCCCAAGAGGAAGGTATGATGCGCACAGCAGCAAGTTTTCCCTCAGAAAGAAACCAAGGTTTATCGAACCAGGAGGAGCCAAGAAGCACGTTGAAGGTTGATGGCGGCGGGATGTAGTGCGGCGCAACACCAGGGATTCCGGCGCCAACGTGGAACCTGCACAACACAACCAAAGTACTTTGCCCCAACGAAACAGTGAGGTTGTCAATCTCACCGGCTTGCTGTAACAAAAGATTAACCGAATTGTGTGGAAGATGATTGTTTGCAGAGAAAACAGTAAAACAAGTATTGCAGCAGATTTGTATTTCAGTATTAAAAGAATGGACCGGGGTCCACAGTTCACTAGAGGTGTCTCTCCCATAAGATAAAAGCATGTTGGGTGACAAATTACAGTCGGGCAATTGACAAATAGAGAGGGCATAACAATGCACATACATGTCATGATAAGTATAGTGAGATTTAATTGGGCATTACGACAAAGTACATAGACCGCCATCCAACTCGCATCTATGCCTAAAAAGTCCACCTTCGGGTTATCGTCCGAACCCCTCCGGTATTAAGTTGCAAAGCAACGGACAATTGCATTAAGTATGGTGCGTAATGTAATCAATAACTACATCCTCGGACATAGCATCAATATTTTATCCCTAGTGGCAACGAGCACAACACAACCTTAGAACTTTTCGTCACTGTCCCAGGTGTCAATGCAGGCATGAACCCACTATCGAGCATAAATACTCCCTCTTGGAGTTACTAGCATCAACTTGGCCAGAGCCTCTACTAATAACGGAGAGCATGCAAGATCATAAACAACACATATGCAATAATTTGATAATTAACATAACATGGTATTCTCTATCCATCGGATCCCGACAAACACAACATATAGCATTACAGATAGATGATCTTGATCATGTTAGGCAGCTCACAAGATCCAACAATGAAGCACAATGAGGAGAAGACAACCATCTAGCTATCGCTATGGACCCATAGTCCAGGGGTAAACTACTCACTCATCACTCCGGAGGCGACCATGGCGGTGTAGAGTCCTCCGGGAGATGAATCCCCTCTCCGGCAGGGTGCCGGAGGAGATCTCCGAATCCCCCGAGATGGGATTGGCGGCGGCGGCGTCTCGGTAAGGTTTTCCGTATCGTGGTTTTTCGCATCGGGGGTTTCGCGACGGAGGCTTTAAGTAGGCGGAAGGGCGGAATCGGAGGGCCGACGAGGGGCCCACACCACAGGGCGACGCGGGCCCCCCTTGGCCGCGCCGCCTTGTGGTCTGGCCACCTCGTGGCCCCACTTCGTATGCTCTTCGGTCTTCTGGAAGGTTCGTGGCAAAATAGGACCCTGGGTCTATATTTCGTCCAATTCCGAGAATATTTTGTTACTAGGATTTCTGAAACCAAAAACAGCGAAAACAACAGAATCGCGGTTCGGCATCTTGTTAATAGGTTAGTTCCGGAAAATGCACGAATATGACATAAAGTGTGCATAAAACATGTAGGTATCATCAATAATATGGCATAGAACATAAGAAATTATCGATACGTCGGAGACGTATCAGCATCCCCAAGCTTAGTTCTCGCTCGTCCCGAGCAGGTAAAACGATAACAAAGATAATTTCTGAAGTGACATGCCATCATAACCTTGATCATACTATTTGTAAACATATGTAATGAATGCAGCGATCAAAACAATGGTAATGACATGAGTAAACAAGTGAATCATAAAGCAAAGACTTTTTATGAATAGTACTTCAAGACAAGCATCAATAAGTCTTGCATAAGAGTTAACTCATAAAGCAATAAATCAAAGTAAAGGTATTGAAGCAACACAAAGGAAGATTAAGTTTCAGCGGTTGCTTTCAACTTGTAACATGTATATCTCATGGATAATTGTCAACATAGAGTAATTGTTGACTGCCAAAACCCACCGGCGGGCAGCGGCCTTGTCAACACCGTAGAGCCGGGAAGAGCCTAGAGCTGCGGCTGGCTGAGACCCCTCCGAGCGACGGCCCGCAATGCTCTTCTGGTCACACGCGGCGATGCGAAATGCAAGGGCGTGCCACCTGACCTATACCTGGCCAGGAAGGTGATGGGGATGCCTCGCTTAGTTTCCTGCAGGGCATACATGTAAACGTTAAATACGAGCCTCGATCGGCTCTCAGGTTATCCTGTGAATCGGCTCAAAGAACCGATCCACCCATGATTCGTACGGGGTGCACGAATACTTGGTGGTCCTGCTTGATCAAGATAAAGCTAATGAGATCTACGACGATTTAGGGTTTTCACCGCATAATCGGATCATCCTACTCCAGAGTTGGGCCTCGCGGCCACGCACGGTGCTCGTAAGCCGATCCTAAACAAGGCCTAAAAACCAACATGAAGTTGATCCTCGGAACATCCTCGTTTAGGACTTGCGAACGCCACCCTACGTGCCACCTGGATCCTCCCCCTTTGTAAGGCCTAACTATTGCGGATATTAAACTAATCCTTGTAGAACAAGGAGCAATCGTAACGGATCAGATCTACTAAATAATGATCAAGCGGGGTGCCGCCCCACACCTGAGATAGGCGTGAGGGCGGCTAGATATGCAAGGGTTGCACTACGTAAGCATGTTTAAACGAGGAACAATGCTAACCCTAACACATCTAATGATAACTACGTTGCTCGCCATCAAAAGCGCTTCAGTACGAGCAACGCATGAACAACGTGGGGCTTGTGCTGCCTAGATCGCAAGATGCGATCTAGGCAGCATGTCGCTACCCGATAGAAACCCTCGAGACGAAGGAGTTGGCGATGCGCCGAGATTGGTTTGTTTGGGGTTGAACGTGAGTTGTTGTTTATTCCATAAACCCTAGGTACATATTTATAGTCCAGCGGACTTTCTACCGTGGGAATATCCCCACCGTACACGAGACAAACTCTAACTTTTAATCCACAATGCAATCTACTATAAAAAGATACACGGGTAAACTAGCCCAAATTCTCCATATAAGGCCGCTTCAGAAATCTTCTAATCTTCCAAGCCCATCTCTCTCGCGGCCCACCTCCTGATTTGACCAAAATCTGGTGATAACACATGCCCCCCTGGTTTTGGCAATGATAATTCCAAAACCACTCTGTTTTTCCTTCGAAGGGTCATGTCATGGCGAGAGCGAGCCGTTACGAGCATCCGTCATCATTCCGCCCTGTCTTCTCGGCTTCTCTACAAATTCCGACGGCTTTGGCATCGATTCCTTGGAAGCCGTAATGGCATTAAACCTTCACCGGATTTCTCATTACTTAACCGTGCCGACCGGTTAGCTCTCTTTATCCTCTATTCCATCCCAGCCATCGGCACCAAAAAACCCTCTCCTCCTGTAGCAATGTCTTCCTCTTCCTCTTCCTTCTCAAAACTCTTCCCCCAATCTTCGCCGAAGAAGAAGAACGAAGACAGCCTCCACCCCGCAGTTGAATCCCTTCTCCTCCGACAAGGAGGAGAAAGAAGGAGAAGCAGCGAAGGCCAAGGCCTCCCCCTCCGCCAAGCTCCCGCCGAAGAAGCGCTCCCGCATGTGGGCGGACAGCGAGGACGAAGATGATGACGAAGAGGAAGAGGAGGAGGATGACTCATCCTCCTCCATCGGGTATCCGCCGACCAAGCGCTTCCGCTCCTGGGCGGACAGCGAGGATGATGATGATGACGAGGAGGAAGAGGCTCCGGCCAAGGGCTGGGGCAGCAGCGACGAGGAGCTCCTCGGGAGCAGCGCCGACGACGTCGACGGCGGCGATGACGAGGACGAGCGACGACTAGTAGTATAGGACTAGTAGTAGCGAGTGCACTAGGCACCAGATCCCTCTTTTGAGAGCCATCGGCTCTTTCTTGTAAAGCCGCTCCTTGGAATTAATGAAATTGTTCTTTCCATTCATCCTTTAATCGCTCCAATTTCATTCCTTCCGCCTGTCATGTTAAGACCGATAGCAATGCGTCGGACTTCTTTCCTTTTGAACGCCGAGGAAACCGGATTCTAATTAGCTCGTAGGCTAAAAGCTTCTCAATTTTTAGGCTGCGATTAGATATCTGACCAAAATTCTTCGCAATCCCTTAGCCGACAACAACTCATCGGCTATTTTGAGAATCCAGTCCCTTTCCTTTTCTTGCAGCAACAGCACAATCTAAGCCCTGTACTAGACTCCCCAAGCAGAGAGCCTTCAAGGTGAGCTGCCCCCCGAGCTTCTTTAGTTCTTGCTGGCTAGATCGGCTCCTTTTCTTTGGTGAATCTAATGCAATCCATCCTTGACCTGATCCGCCCGCCCATGCTGCTCCTGATATTGTTCTTGAAGAGAGGATCCGAGCTTCCAAACTGCTCCATTGAGGAGTTCCTTCATAAAAAATCTCCCTTTGTGCTCTATTGACCCTCTGATCGTAACAGTTACTCCCCTTGAGTCGATGGCCATGCATCGGCTTTCATATCCTTAAGTCAATGTCTGCTGCATCGGCTGTGCTCGAAAATTTTCGAATTTTCATATATTTTTTACGGCCGACCTGTGCATCGGCCCCCATATTCCAATACCCATCACCAGAAGATGAGATGCTTCCGTTGCATATCCTTGTATTTTATCTACCTGGGTGCCCCCCGAGCCGATTCTGTCAAGAGAATTGATGGTATCGGCTCTGTTGGATAACATGTTGAACCCAGGCAGAATGGTGGGTGAGGTTAATTTTGGCCGATTGCTCGGAATCGGCCTCCACGCTGCTTGCCCGTTGAAGGTTTTGTAAGTTCCCTTCATAATTTTTGGGGCCGATCACAAGGATCAGCCTTGCCCGATTTGCTCATTGGTTTAATCTTGCTACTCGGTCAGGCTGGATAATACCAACCCAACCTCTGACTTGATGCGCCTGCTGTCGTCCACCTTGAGTGCATCGTACACTCGTGGCGCACTAAGCTCTGTCGGCAAGACGAGTACCATGTTTGTACCAGCCGATGTCTCATCATCGGCTTTCCTCTGTTTAGGGCGCCACTCCATTTTCCGTGGACGACCCTCTTCATCCAGGGCTCGCTGAACTTTTGCAGCCAGATCAGGTCGTGCTTTCCTTAGTGTATGCAAGTATAACCTTTCGGCTTCCTCCAGGCCGCGCAATCGCTGAACCCTGCGCTTTTGGGAACGGCTGAGTCCGTCAGGGCACCACCTTGGACGGTGGTACCTGTCTTCTTCTTCTTCGGCCCCTCGTCTTCGGAATCCTCAAGATCTGCCCAACGAGGTGACTCGGCGCGTTTGCTTTGTGGCGGGAGAGGCCCTAGGCGCTCGAACACGGACACGTTGGCTGCCTCCTTCTTCTTCTTGTTGCATTCCGGGCAATTGCCGATTGTGGGCAATCGGCTCATTCCTGAATCCCAGCGAGTGTCCGAAGAAGGGGCAGTCCCAGTGTCTGGCGTTGTCATCTTGCTCCCTTGATGTTTCCGTGGCACAGCGCTCGTGCTCCTCCTCATCGCGATCCTGCCGACGGTATCTTCTGGCTTCTCTAGCCAGACGATCTCCTCCATCATCACAATTGGACCGTCGGCGTTGGTCATACTGACTCACATATTTGTTGAGGAGGTGATCAGAGAGGGGTCGCTGATACCTTATATTCTTCACCTCTCCCTCTGTGACATAGCGCTTGCCATCATGACGGAGCCGATCGCGTAGAGCGGCCTCCTCTGTATCCTTGCTATGAGAGCAGCTGCCCTCATCTCCATCTCTGCCAGAGTGGTTCCCGGGTCCTATCATGTTGATGCTGAACGAGGGACCTGGCCGGCAACCCTCGTGGTAGGTGACTTCCACCATGTTAACGGCGGGGAAGGGTTGGGTGTCGACCTTCATGGCGTACTCGGTTGAAAATTAGCCGCCCCTTCTCTATCGCCGCTTGGATGTGCCGACGCCACACCCTGCGGTCGTTGGTGGGATGGGAGAGCGAGTTGTGGAATTTGCAGTATGGCTTTCCGTTTAGCTCTTTCGCCGTGGGGAACTTGAGACCTTCGGGAATCGTCAACTCGTTTCTCCTTGAGCAGGAGGTCGAAGATTTGTTCGAGTCTTGGTCACGTCAAAATCAAATCCCCGGGCGGCCCCGGTGGCTTTACCCATTTGCGGGACACGGGGTTCCTCCCCGAGTCCACTCGGCCCATCGCTACTTCTTGGTCTCCCGCAGGCACTTCATCTTCCTCTCGTATCGACCATGACTACCGCACGCTTGAACTTGTCTTGGTACAGTCCGGGTGGCGCTGTTCATATGCCGATAGTTTCTGAACCATGTGCGCCGGCCGAGGGATAATCTGCTTGGGAGGCCATGTCCTTGAGCTGTGTTGCAAGGCCTGCTACTCGCCAACTCGATCGCTTCCTTTTCGGTTATACGAACCGAATAACATCGGTTCCTAAGATTCCTGAAGCGCTGGATGTACTCTGTCACCGTTTCCCGCGCTTCGACGTAGTTGTGCTAGATCGGCAATGCCGGACTCGGAAGCTTCGAATGGTATTGCATATGGAACTCGTTCTTCCAATTGCTTCCAAGACTCGGATGGAGTTTGTCGGCAAAGAGGTGTACCATCCAAAAGCCGATCCCGTGAGGGACTGTGAAAAGAGCCTCACGCGTAGCTGATCCGACACCGAAGCCGGTCCTAGTTGAGCCAAATATCGGCCGACGTGCTCGATGGAGCTGGAGCCATCCGATCCACTGAATTTGGAGAAGTCGGGGAGCCGATATTTAGGTGGCAGCGGGATCATCTCGTAATCGTCGGGGTACGGCTTGGAATAGCCGATCGCCCTTCTTTTCGGCACCATGCCGAACCGGTCTCTCGGTATGGTACCGATCCGATCCGCCGTGCTGGTCGTAGGAGTTGCACTCGAAGATTCGCCGGGGTGGCGTACTTAGCCAGCCATGTTTGCTTTTCCAGCTACGAGCCAACCGCAGGAGCTGGGCTCGGGAGTTTCGTCGGTGTGGCGTACTTAGTTAGCCACGTCACGCTTCTCAAGCTCGTCGCTGACGTTCCTCCTGTCTTCGCCGGAGTCCCCGATGTTGTGGCCTGGTTTGTGAGTGCCCAGTCACCACAATCTGGCACATACGTGCACGCGTATCCTTGGGGGATCTCCTTAGGCGCCTCCATTAAGAACTGGTAGTCACTAGGGTCACCACCAATCTTGTAGACGAGGAATGCCGGTGTAGTCGGCACTTCAGCGAAGTGCTGCCAACGCATATGGCAGCGGTGGACGGGACCTGGAATGGCAACTCTCCTTGATGAGTCCCAAGAGCTGGTCCCGACGGCGAGTACTGGTGGCTCATGATCTCCTGGATTACGCGCAGAGCGACACGCTCCAACACGTTGACCAAGTTTTCGGAGTGGCGATGTAGCGAGTGAGCCACCAAGTAGTTGATCTCCTGCCGCAGTCCCCTGGTGCGTTCCTCCGACGGGGCAGAGAGGTCTATCCCATCGAGAGCACCTTGCGGTGAGAATCCCTTCCATCTGATGCCATGGGAACGGGTTCTCTGAAAAGAGCCGATGAGGTCGGCTTCGAGGGTGGCCTTGATCTCGTTGTATTGCTTCTTGAGCTCGTCGGGCAGCTCCTCGTAGGTGACCGGCGTGCCGTCCGCCATCTCGGATGTAGATGGCGATGTGGTTGATGTAGACGATTGTCCCACCGGGCGTGCCGTGAATGTGTTGACTGCCAAAACCCACCGGCGGGCAGCGGCCTTGTCAACACCGTAGAGCCGGGAAGAGCCTAGAGCTGCGGCTGGCCGAGACCCCTCCGAGCGACGGCCCGCAATGCTCTTCTGGTCACACGCGGCGATGCGAAATGCAAGGGCGTGCCACCCGACCTATACCTGGCCGGGAAGGTGATGGGGATGCCTCGCTTAGTTTCTGCAGGGCATACATGTAAACGTTAAATACGAGCCTCGATCGGCTCTCGGGTTATCTCGTGAATCGGCTCAAAGAACCGATCCACCCATGATTCGTACGGGGTGCACGAATACTTGGTGGTCCTGCTTGATCAAGATAAAGCTAATGAGATCTACGACGATTTAGGGTTTTCACCGCATAATCGGATCATCCTACTCCGAGGTTGGGCCTCGCGGCCACGCACGGTGCTCGTAAGCCGATCCTAAACAAGGCCTAAAAACCAACATGAAGTTGATCTTCGGAACATCCTGTTTAGGACTTGCGAACGCCACCCTACGTGCCATCGGATCCTCCCCCTTTGTAAGGCCTAACTATTGCAGATATTAAACTAATCCTTGTAGAACAAGGAGCAATCGTAACGGATCAGATCTACTAAATAATGATCAAGCGGGTGCCGCCCCACACCTGAGATAGGCGTGAGGGCGGCTAGATATGCAAGGGTTGCACTACGTAAGCATGTTTAAACGAGGAACAATGCTAACCCTAACACATCTAATGATAACTACGTTGCTCGCCATCAAAAGCGCTTCGATGACGAGCAACGCATGAACAACGTGGGGCTTGTGCTGCCTAGATCGCAAGATGCGATCTAGGCAGCATGTCGCTTACCCGATAGAAACCCTCGAGACGAAGGAGTTGGCGATGCGCCGAGATTGGTTTGTTTGGGGTTGAACGTGAGTTGTTGTTTATTCCATAAACCCTAGGTACATATTTATAGTCCAGCGGACTTTCTACCGTGGGAATATCCCCACCGTACACGAGACAAACTCTAACTTTTAATCCACAACGCAATCTACTATAAAAAGATACACGGGTAAACTAGCCCAAATTCTCCATATAAGGCCGCTTCGAAATCTTCCACGTGTAATCTTCCAAGCCCATCTCTCTCGCGGCCCACCTCCCGATTTGACCAAAATCCGGTGATAACGATAATATAACAAGTACAATATGCAAGTATGTAGGAATCAATGCACAGTTCACACAAGTGTTTGCTTCTTGAGGTGGAGAGAGATAGGTGAACTGACTCAACATAAAAGTAAAAAGAATGGTCCTTCAAAGTGGAAAGCATCGATTGCTATATTTGTGCTAGAGCTTTTATTTTGAAAACATGAAACAATTTTGTCAACGGTAGTAATAAAGCATATGAGTTATGAAAATTATATCTTACAAGTTGCAAGTCTCATGCATAGTATACTAATAGTGCCCGCACCTTGTCATAATTAGCTTGGACTACCGGATCATCGCAATACATATGTTTTAACCAAGTGTCACAATGGGGTACCTCCATGCCGCCTGTACAAAGGTCTAAGGAGAAAGCTCGCATTTTGGATTTCTCGCTTTTGATTATTCTCAACTTAGACATCCATACCGGGACAACATGGACAACAGATAATGGACTCCTCTTTAATGCATAAGCATGTGGCAACAATTATTATTCTCATATGAGATTGAGGATATATGTCCAAAACTGAAACTTCCACCATGAATCATGGCTTTAGTTAGCGGCCCAATGTTCTTCTCTAACAATATGCATGCTCCAACCATTAAGGTGGTAGATCTCTCTTACTTCAGACAAGACGGACATGCATAGCAACTCACATGATATTCAACAAAGAATAGTTGATGGCGTCCCCAGAAGCAATGGTTATCGCACAACAAGCAACTTAATAAGAGATAAAGTGCATAAGTACATATTCAATACCACAATAGTTTTTAAGCTATTTGTCCCATGCGCTATATATTGTAAAGGCGAATGATGGAATTTTAAAGGTAGCACTCAAGCAATTTACTTTGGAATGGCGGATAAATACCATGTAGTAGGTAGGTATGGTGGACACAAATGGCATAGTGGTTGGCTCAAGTATTTGGGATGCATGAGAAGTATTCCCTCTCGATACAAGGTTTAGGCTAGCAAGGTTATTTGAAACAAACACAAGGATGAACGGTACAGCAAAACTCACATAGAAGACATATTGTAAACATTATAAGACTCTACACCGTCTTCCTTGTTGTTCAAAACTCAATACTAGATGTTATCTAGACTCTAGAAAAACAAAATATGCAAACCAAATTAGCAAGCTCTAAGTGTTTCTTCATTAATGGGTGCAAAGTATATGATGCAAGAGCTTAAACATGAGCACAACAATTGCCAAGTATCAAATTATCCAAGACATTTTAGAGTTACTACATGTAGTATTTTCCAATTCCAACCATATAACAATTTAATGAAGAAGAAACTTCGCCATGAATACTATGAGTAGAGCCTAAGGACATACTTGTCCATATGCTACAGCGGAGCGTGTCTCTCTCCCATAAAGTGAATGCTAGGATCCATTTTATTCAAACAAAACAAAAACAAAAACAAACCGACGCTCCAAGCAAAGTGCATAAGATGTGACGGAATAAAAATATAGTTTAGGGGAGGAACCTGATAATGTTGTCGATGAAGAAGGGGATGCCTTGGGAATCCCCAAGCTTAGATGCTTGAGTCTTCTTAGAATATGCAGGGGTGAACCACCGGGGCATCCCCAAGCTTAGAGCTTTCACTCTCCTTGATCATATTGCATCATACTCCTCTCTTGATCCTTGAAAACTTCCTCCACACCAAACTCGAAACAACTCATTAGAGGGTTAGTGCATAATAAAAATTCACATGTTCAGAGGTGACACAATCATTCTTAACACTTCTGGACATTGCATAAAGCTACTGGACATTAATGGATCAAAGAAATTCATCCAACATAGCAAAAGAGGCAATGCGAAATAAAAGACAGAATCTGTCAAAACAGAACAGTCCGTAAAGATGGATTTTATTAGGCCACCAGACTTACTCAAATGAAAATGCTCAAATTAAATGAAAGTTGCGTACATATCTGAGGATCATGCACGTAAATTGGCTTAATTTTCTGAGCTACCTACAGGGAGATAGACCCAGATTCGTGACGACAAAGAAATGCTGGAACTGCGTGAGTAATCCAAATCTAGTACTTACTTTACTATCAAAGACTTTACTTGGCACAACAAAACTCAAAACTAAGATTAGGAGAGGTTGCTACAGTAGTAAACAACTTCCAAGACACAAATATAAAACAAAAATACTGTAGTAAAAACATGGGTTGTCTCCCATAAGCGCTTTTCTTTAACGCCTTTCGGCAAGGCGCGGAAAGTGTATATCAAGTAACATCAAGAGATGAAGCATCAACATCATAATTTGTTCTAATAATAGAATCATAAGGTAACTTCATTCTCTTTCTAGGGAAGTGTTCCATACCTTTCTTGAGAGGAAATTGATATTTAATATTACCTTCCTTCATATCAATAGTAGCACCAACGGTTCGAACAAAAGGTCTTCCCAATATAATGGGGCAAGATGCATTGCATTCAATATCCAAGACAACAAAATCAACGGGGACAAGGTTATTGTTAACCATAATATAAACATTATCAACTCTCCCCAAAGGTTTCTTTTTAGCATTATCGGCGAGATTAACATCCAAATAACAGTTTTTCAATGGTGGCAAGTCAAGCATATCATAGACTTTTTTAGGCATAACAGAAATACTTGCACCAAGATCACATAAAGCATTACAATCAAAATCTTTGACTCTCATTTTAATGATGGGCTCCCAACAATCCTCTAGCTTTCTAGGAATAGAAGTTTCAAGTTTTAGTTTCTCTTCTCTAGCTTTTATGAGAGCATTCGTAATATGTTTTGTGAAAGCCAAGTTTACAGCGCTAGCATTGGGACTTTTAGCAAGTTTTTGCAAGAACTTTATAACTTCAGAGATGTGGCAATCATCAAAATCTAAATCATTACAATTTAAAGCAATGGGATTATCATCCCCAAGGTTGGAAAAAATTTCAGCAGTTTTATCACAAGCAGTTTCAGCGGTTTTAGCAGTTTCAGGTAATTTTGCGCGCTTTGCACTAGGAGTAGAAGCATTGCCAACACCAATTATTTTGCCATTGATAGTAGGAGGCGCAGCAACATGTGAATCATTAACATTGCTAGTGGTGGTAATAGTCCAAACTTTAGCTACATTTTTCTCTTTAGCTAGTTTTTCATTTTCTTCTCTATCCCACCTAGCACGCAGTTCAGCCATTAATCTTATATTCTCATTAATTCTAACTTGGATGGCATTTGCTGTAGTAACAATTTTATTTTCAATATCCCTATTAGGCATAACTTTCGATTTCAAAAGATCAACATCAGAGGCAAGACTATCAACTCTAGAAGCAAGAATATCAATTTTATTGAGCTTTTCCTCAACAGATTTGTTAAAGGAAGTTTGTGTACTAATAAATTCTTTAAGCATGGCTTCAAGTCCAGGGGGTGTATTCCTATTATTGTTGTAAGAATTCCCATAAGAATTAGCATAACCGTTACCATTATTATAAGGATATGGCCTATAGTTATTACTAGAATTGTTCCGATAAGCATTGTTGTTGAAATTATTATTTTTAGTGAAGTTTACATCAACATGTTCTTCTTGAGCAACCAATGAAGCTAATGGAACATTATTAGGATCAACATTAGTCCTATCATTCACAAGCATAGACATAATAGCATCAATCTTATCATTCAAGGAAGAGGATTCTTCAACAGAATTTACCTTCTTACCTTGTGGAGCTCTTTCCGTGTGCCATTCGGAGTAATTAATCATCATATTATCAAGAAGCTTTGTTGCTTCACCAAGAGTGATGGACATAAAGGTACCTCCAGCAGCTGAATCCAATAAGTTCCGCGAAGAAAAATTTAGTCCTGCATAGAAGGTTTGGATGATCATCCAAGTAGTCGATCCATGGGTTGGGCAATTTTTAACCAGAGATTTCATTCTTTCCCAAGCTTGAGCAACATGTTCATTATCCAATTGTTTAAAATTCATTATGCTACTCCTCAAAGATATAATTTTAGCAAGGGGATAATATCTACCAATAAAAGCATCCTTGCATTTAGTCCAGGAATCAATACTATTCTTAGGCGAGAGATAGCAACCAATCTTTAGCTCTTCCTCTTAATGAGAAAGGAAACAATTTTAATTTTATAATGTCACCATCTACATCTTTATACTTTTGCATTTCACACAATTCAACAAAATTATTGAGATGGGCAGCAGCATCATCAGAACTAACACCAGAAAATTGCTCTCGCATAACAAGATTCGATAAAGCGAGGTTTAATTTCAAAGAATTCTGCTGTAGTAGCGAGGTGGAGCAATAGGTGTGCATAGGAAATCATTATTATTTGTGCTAGTGAAGTCACACAACTTAGTATTTTCAGGGGTAGCCATTTTAGCAGTAGTAAATAAAGCAAACTAGATAAAGTAAATGCAAGTAAATTAAATTTTTTTTTGTGTTTTTGATATAGCAAACAAGACAGTAAATAAAGTAAAGCTAGCAACTAATTTTTTTGTGTTTTGATATAATGCAGCAAACAAAGTAGTAAATAAAAATAAAGCAAGACAAAAACAAAGTAAAGAGATTGAGAAGTGGAGACTCCCCTTGCAGCGTGTCTTGATCCCCCGGCAACGGCGCCAGAAAATATGCTTGATGGCGTGTATTTTCACACGTTCGTTGGACAACCCCAAGAGGAAGGTATGATGCGCACAGCAGCAAGTTTTCCCTCAGAAAGAAACCAAGGTTTATCGAACCAGGAGGAGCCAAGAAGCACGTTGAAGGTTGATGGCGGCGGGATGTAGTGCGGCGCAACACCGGGGATTCCGGCGCCAACGTGGAACCTGCACAACACAACCAAAGTACTTTGCCCCAACGAAACGAGTGAGGTTGTCAATCTCACCGGCTTGCTGTAACAAAGGATTAACCGAATTGTGTGGAAGATGATTGTTTGCAGAGAAAACGAGTAAAACAAGTATTGCAGACAGATTTGTATTTCGAGTATTAAAAGAATGGACCGGGGTCCACAGTTCACTAGAGGTGTCTCTCCCATAAGATAAAAGCATGTTGGGTGAACAAATTACAGTCGGGCAATTGACAAATAGAGAGGGCATAACAATGCACATACATGTCATGATAAGTATAGTGAGATTTAATTGGGCATTACGACAAAGTACATAGACCGCCATCCAACCGCATCTATGCCTAAAAAGTCCACCTTCGGGTTATCGTCCGAACCCCTCCGGTATTAAGTTGCAAAGCAACGGACAATTGCATTAAGTATGGTGCGTAATGTAATCAATAACTACATCCTCGGACATAGCATCAATGTTTTATCCCTAGTGGCAACGAGCACAACACACCCTTAGAACTTTCACATCACTTGTCCCAGTGTCAATGCGGGCATGAACCCACTATCGAGCATAAATACTCCCTCTTGGAGTTACTAGCATCAACTTGGCCGAGCCTCTACTAATAACGGAGAGCATGCAAGATCATAAACAACACATATGCAATAATTTGATAATTAACATAACATGGTATTCTCTATCCATCGGATCCCGACAAACACAACATATAGCATTACAGATAGATGATCTTGATCATGTTAGGCAGCTCACAAGATCCAACAATGAAGCACAATGAGGAGAAGACAACCATCTAGCTACTGCTATGGACCCATAGTCCAGGGGTGAACTACTCACTCATCACTCCGGAGGCGACCATGGCGGTGTAGAGTCCTCCGGGAGATGAATCCCCTCTCCGGCAGGGTGCCGGAGGAGATCTCCAGAATCCCCCGAGATGGGATTGGCGGCGGCGGCGTCTCAGTAGGGTTTTCCGTATCGTGGTTTTTCGCATCGGGGTTTCGCGACGGAGGCTTTAAGTAGGCGGAAGGGCGAGTCGGAGGGCGCGACGAGGGGCCCACACCACGGGGCGGCGCGGCCCCCCTTGGCCGCGCCGCCTTGTGGTCCGGCCACCTCGTGGCCCCACTTCGTATGCTCTTCGGTCTTCCGGAAGGTTCGTGGCAAAATAGGCCCCCGGGTCTTGATTTCGTCCAATTCCGAGAATATTTCGTTACTAGGATTTCGAAACCAAAAACAGCAAAAAACAGCAATCGGCACTTCGGCATCTTGTTAATAGGTTAGTTCCAGAAAATGCACGAATATGACATAAAGTGTGCATAAAACATGTAGGTATCATCAATAATATGACATAGAACATAAGAAATTATCGATACGTCGGAGACGTATCAGTGCACTTCATATTATTTGTAGGAACCCCTGCTAAATATGTGAGGGAAAGATTAACGTTTGTATAACACAAGAATCTTGGTATAAGTGATGAAAAAATAAGTAGACAAATCATTTTATTGTAATTTGTATTTTAATTTCTTTTACATGTCTCAAGGTTACTTTGTTTTATAATACATTGCTATGCTCTCGAAGTAATTTAAAATTGACCATTCATCGCAATAACTAGTTTCGGCTTATGGGACCCAATGTCATCGTGCATGCCAAGTTTCTCAGCATGACATCCAATACGACAAAACCTAATCTAAACTATTATTCTCTAACTTAAAGCTTGAAATTCTCAAATCTAAGCACACACAAGTTTGAGAATAAATCATTAAACCATGCACGAGCATTGTATAGTTTCGGGTTTCTAAAGATGGTTTGAGAAAACTGATACGTCTCAAACGTATCTATAATTTCTTATGTTCCATGCTACTTTTATGATGATACTCACATGTTTTATACACATTATATGTCATATTTATGCATTTTCCGGAACTAACCTATTGACGAGATGCCGAAGGGCCGGTTCGTTGTTTTCTCGTTGTTTTTGGTTTCGAAATCCTAGTAAGAAAATATTCTCGGAATCGGACGAAATCAATGCCCAGCATCCTATTTTTCCACGAAGCTTCCAGAACACCCGAGAGCAACCAGAGGGGGGCCACAGGGCCACCAGACGCTAGGGCGGCGCGGCCTGGACCCTGGGCGCGCCCCTCTATTGTGCCGTCGCCTCGTCAGCCCTCGGACTCCGCCTCTTCGCCTATATAAAGGTCCCTGACCTAAAACCTCGATACGGAAAAGCCACGGTACGAGAAACCTTCCAGAGCCGCCGCCATCGCGAAGCCAAGATCCGGGGGACAGGAGTCTCCGTTTCGGCACGCCGCCGGGACGGGGAAGTGCCCCGGAAGGCTTCTCCATCGACACCACCGCCATCTTCATCAACAACTGCTTGTCTCCCATGAGGAGGGAGTAGTTCTCCATCGAGGCTAAGGGCTGTACCGGTAGCTATGTGGTTAATCTCTCTCTCCTATGTACTTCAATACAATGATCTCATGAGCTGCCTTACATGATTGAGATCCATATGATGAGCTTTGTAATCTGGATGTCGTTATGCTATTCGAGTGGATTTTACTTATGTGATCTCCGGAGACTCCTTGTCCACGTGTGTAAAGGTGACAGTGTATGCACCGTGTGGGTCTCTTAGGCTATATTTCACATAATACTTATTCACTGAGTTATGATTTGAGTTGGATGTCTCTATGAAATTGTGGTGTGTTAGTACCTCCTGTGAATGCTCAAAGTGACAGCGTGGGTGTTCATTAGTACTTGGGAATGCATCTTTAAGGTTCGCCTACATGATGAATTAGTGTTCGTTATCTTGCCAGAGAGTAATTCAGAGTAGCATAGTGAAGTGCTTATTTATATCCCTTTATGATTACAATGTTGAGAGTGTCCACTAGTGAAAGTATGATCCCTAGGCCTTGTTTCCAAATACTGCAATCATCGCTTGTTTCTTGTTTCTCGCATCTTTACTTCCTGCAATATTACTACCATCAACTACACGCCGGCAAGCACTTTTACGGCGCCGTTACTACTGCTCATATTCATTCATACCACTTGTATTTCACTATCTCTTCGCCGAACTAGTGCACCTATACATCCGACAAGTGTATTAGGTGTGTTGGGGACACAAGAGACTTCTTGTATCGTGATTGCGGGGTTGCTTGAGAGGGATATCTTTGTCCTCTTCCTCCCCGAGTTCGATAAACCTTGGGTGATCCACTTAAGGGAAACTTACTGCTCGTTCTACAAACCTCTGCTCTTGGAGGCCCAACACTTGTCTACAAGAATAGAAGCACCCGTAGACATCAAGCACTTTTACAGCGCCGTTGTCGGGGAGGTAAGGTAAAAGGCACTCATACTCCGGTCCCAGGTAAAGTACTTTTCTATTGCCGTTGTGTGTGTGCTCGAAGCTATTTCCTTTAGATCCTGCAATTGCATCTTTTTGTTTCTTGTTTTACACTAGTAAGGCATAATGGAAAACATCTGTGAGCTTTTTGTACTATTTCTCGAGTCAAGACATGAATGGTTTAATGCGAAAATTAAAAAACCTATGGAATCTTATTTGCATGCTAGTAGCAATGATATTAGTATGAACGCTTTGAACACCATTGTTGCTAATGATATGGAAAATTCTAAGCTTGGGGAGGTCGGTTTTGATGAAAATGATCTCTTTAGCCCTCCGGGTATTGAGGAGAAAGTTTATGTTGATTATGATCGATATGCCTCCCATATATGATGATTATAATGATCATGGTCTTTTGGTGCCTCCTACTATGGAGGATAAATCTTATTATGATTATACTATGCCTCCTATATTTGATGATAAGAATAATAATGATAGCTACTTTGTTGAATTTTCTCCCACTACAACTAATAAAATTGATTATGCTTATGTGGAGAGTAATGATAATTTTATGCATGAGACTCATGATAAGCATGCTTTATGTGATAGTTATATTGTTGAATTTGTTCATGATGCTACTGAAAGTTATTATGAGAGAGGAAAATATGGTTGTAGAAGTTTTCATGTTAGTAAAACACCTCTCTATATGCTGAAAATCTTGAAGTTGCGCTTGACTAGTTTTCCTATGCTTGTTGCATTATGCTTCATGAATTTGTTTATTTACAAGATTCCTATGCATAGGAAACATGTTAGACTTAAATGTGTTTTGAATTTGCTTCTTGATGCTCTCTTTTGCTTCAACTCTTATTTCTTGGGAGTGCATCATTAAAACTGCTGAGCCCATCTTAATGGCTATAAAGAAAGCACTTCTTGGGAGATAACCCATGTTTTATTTTGATACAGTACCTTTGTTTTATATTTGAGTCTTGGAAGTTGTTACTACTGTAGCAACCTCTCATTATCTTTATTTTATTGCATCGTTGTGCCAAGTAAAGTCTTTGATAGTAAAGTCAATACTAGATTTGGATTACTGCGCAGAAACAGATTTCTGTCTGTCACGAATTTGAGTATGATTCTCTGTGGGTAACTCAGAAAAATCTGCCAATTTACGTGCTTGATCCTCAGATATGTACGCAACTTTCATTCAATTTTAGCATTTTCATCTGAGCAAGTCTGGTGCCTCTTTAAAATTCGTCTTTACGGACTGTTCTGTTTTGACAGATTCTGCCTTTTATTTCGCATTGCCTCTTTTGCTGTGTTGGATCGATTTCTTTGTTCCATTAACGTCCAATAGCTTTGTGCAATGTCCAGAAGTGTTAAGAATGATTGTGTCACCTCTGAATATGTGAATTTTTGATTATGCACTAACCCTCTAATGAGTTTGTCTTGAGTTTGGTGTGGAGGAAGTTTTCAAGGGTCAAGAGTGGAGGATGATATACTATGATCAAGAAGAGTGAAAAGTCTAAGCTTGGGGATGCCCCCGTGGTTCACCCCTGCATATTTCAAGAAGACTCAAGCATCTAACCTTGGGGATGCCCAAGGCATCCCCTTCTTCATCGACAACTTATCAGGTCATTTCTCTTGAAACTATATTTTTATTCAGTCACATCCTATGTACTTTACTTGGAGCGTCTGTTTGTTTTTGTTTTTGTTTTTGTTTGAATAAGATCTGATCCATCATGCTTGTGTGGGAGAGAGACACGCTCCGCTGTTGCATATGAACACATGTATTCTTAGCTTCATCTTTAATGTTTATTGCGAAAGTTGGACTATTTCATTCATTGTTATATGGTTGGAAACAGAAAGTGCCGCATGTGGTAAATGGTTTAATGTCTTGAATAATGTGATACTTGGCAATTGTTGTGCTCATATAGATCTTGTTTAAGCTCTTGCATCATGTACCTTGTACTCATTAATGAATAACTACATAGAGCTTGTTAAAATTTGGTTTGCATGATTAGTTTCTCTAGAGTCTAGATATTTTCTAGTTAAGGTGTTTGAACAACAAGGAAGACGATGTAAAGTCTTATAATGCTTACAATATGTTCATATGTGAGTCTTGCTGCACCGTTTTATACTTGAGTTTGCTTCAAACAACCTTGCTAGCCTAGCCTTGTATTGAGAGGAATTCTTCTCGTGCATCCAAATCCTTGAGCCAACTACTATGCCATTTGTGTCCACCATATCTACCTACCACATGGTATTTCTCCGCCATTCCAAAGTACATTACTTGAGTGCTACCTTTAAAATTCTATTCTTTGTCTTTGTAATATATAGCTCATGGGACAAATAGCCTTAAAAACTATTGTGGTGAATAATATGTACTTATGTGTCTTATTTCTTAATAAGTTGCTTGTTGAGCGGTAACCGTGTTTCTGGGGACGCCATCAACTTTCACCTTTGTTGAATATCATGTGAGTTGCTATGCATGTTCGTCTTGTCTGAAGTAAGGGAGATTTTCATGATCAAATGGTTTGAGTATGCATAATGTTAGAGAAGAACATTGGGCCGCTAACTAAAGCCATGATTCATGGTGGAAGTTTCGAGTTTGGACAACTAATCCTCAATCTCTTATGAGAATATTAACTGTTGTTGAATGCTTATGCATTAAAGAGGAGTCCATTATATGTTGTCTATGTTGTCCCGGTATGGATGTCTAAGTTGAGAATAATCAAAAGCGAGAAATCCAATACGAGCTTTCTCCTTAGACCTTTGTACAGGCGGCATAGAGGTACCCCTTTGTGACACTTGGTTGAAACATATGCTATGCAATGATAATCCGTGTTAATCCAAGCTAATTAGGACAAGGTGCGAGCACTATTGGTATACTATGCATGAGGCTTGCAACTTATAGGACATCTTATACATAACACATATGCTTTATTACTACCGTTGACAAAATTGTTTCTTGTTTTCAAAATGAAAAGCTCTAGCACAAAAATAGTAATCCATGCTTCCCTCTTCGAAGGGCCTATCTTTTACTTTATTGTTGAGTCAGTTTACCTATTCTTTCTATCCCAAAGCAAACACTTGTATCAAACTGTGTGCATTGATTCTTACATGTTTACCTATTGCACTTGTTATATTGCTTTATGTTGACAACTATCCATGAGATATACATGTTACAAGTTGAAAGCAATTGCTGAAACTTAATCATCCTTTGTGTTGCTTCAATGTCTTCTACTAAGAATTTATTGCTTTATGAGTAACTCTTATGCAAGTCTTATTGATGCTTGTCTTGAAAGTATTATTCATGAAAAGTCTTTGCTATATGATTCATTTGTTTACTCATTGTCTTTACCATTGCTTTGAATCGCTGCATTCATCTCATATACTTTACAATTGTATTGATCAAGATTATGATAGCATGTCACTTAAGAAATTATCTTTGTTATCGTTTACCTACTCGAGGGCGAGTAGGAACTAAGCTTGGGGATTCTTGATACGTCTCAAACGTATCTATAATTTCTTATGTTCCATGCTACTTTTATGATGATACTCACATGTTTTATACACATTATATGTCATATTTATGTGTTTTCCGGAACTAACCTATTGATGAGATGCCGAAGGGCCGGTTCTTGTTTTCTGCTGTTTTTGGTTTCAGAAATCCTAGTAAGGAAATATTCTCGGAATCGGACGAAATCAATGCCCAGCATCCTATTTTTCCACGAAGCTTCCAGAACACCCGAGAGCAACCAGAGGGGGGCCACATGGCCACCAGACGCTAGGGCGGCGCGGCCTGGACCCTGGGCGCGCCCCTCTATTGTGTCATCGCCTCGTCAGCCCTCGGACTCCGCATCTTCGCCTATATAAAGGTCCCTGACCTAAAACCTCGATACGGAAAAGCCACGGTACGAGAAACCTTCCAGAGCCGCCGCCATCGCGAAGCCAAGATCTGGGGGACAGGAGTCTCTGTTCCGGCACGCCGCCGGGACGGGGAAGTGCCCCCGGAAGGCTTCTCCATCGACACCACCGCCATCTTCATCAACGCTGCTGTCTCCCATGAGGAGGGAGTAGTTCTCCATCGAGGCTAAGGGCTGTACCGGTAGCTATGTGGTTAATCTCTCTCTCCTATGTACTTCAATACAATGATCTCATGAGCTGCCTTACATGATTGAGATCCATATGATGAGCTTTGTAATCTAGATGTCGTTATGCTATTCAAGTGGATTTTACTTATGTGATCTCCGGAGACTCCTTGTCCCACGTGTGTAAAGGTGACAGTGTGTGCACCGTGTGGGTCTCTTAGGCTATATTTCACATAATACTATCCACTGAGTTATGATTTGAGTTGGATGTCTCTATGAAATTGTGGTGTGTTAGTACCTCCTGTGAATGCTCAAAGTGACAGCGTGGGGTGTTCATTAGTACTTGGGAATGCGTCTTTAAGGTTCACCTACATGATGAATTAGTGTTCGTTATCTTTCCAGAGAGTAATTCAGAGTAGCATAGTGAAGTGCTTATTTATATCCCTTTATGATTACAATGTTGAGAGTGTCCACTAGTGAAAGTATGATCCCTAGGCCTTGTTTCCAAATACTGCAATCATCGCTTGTTTACTGTTTTACTGCATCTTTACTTCCTGCAATATTACTACCATCAACTACACGCCGGCAAGCACTTTTCTGGCGCTGTTACTACTGCTCATATTCATTCATACCACTTGTATTTCACTATCTTTTCGTCGAACTAGTGCACCTATACATCTGACAAGTGTATTAGGTGTGTTGGGGACTGATGGCGTGTAATACACACGTTCGTTGGGAACCCCAAGAGGAAGGTATGATGTACACAGTAGCAAGTTTTCCCTCAGAAAGAAACCGAGGTTTATCGAACTAGGAGGAGCCAAGAAGCACGTCGAAGGTTGATGGCGGCGGGATGTAGTGCGGCGCAACACCAGGGATTCCGGCGCCAACGTGGAACCTGCACAACACAACCAAAGTACTTTGCCCCAACGAAACAGTGAGGTTGTCAATCTCACCGGCTTGTTGTAACAAAGGATTAGATTATAGTGTGGATGATGATTGTTTGCAGAAAACGAGTAGAACAAGTATTGCGATAGATTGTATTTAATGTAAAAGAATGGACCGGGGTCCACAGCTCACTAGAGGTGTCTCTCCCATAAGATAAATAGCATGTTGGGTGAACAAATTACAGTCGGGCAATTGACAAATAGAGAGGGCATGACAATGCACATACATGATATGATAAGTATAGTGAGATTTAATTGGGCATTACGACAAAGTACATAGACCGCTATCCAAGCATGCATCTATGCCTAAAAAGTCCACCTTCGAGGTTATCATCCGAACCCCTTCCGGTATTAAGTTGCAAACAACAGACAATTGCATTAAGTATGGTGCGTAATGTAATCAATAACTACATCCTCTGGACATAGCATCAATGTTTTATCCCTAGTGGAAACAAGCACATCCACAACCTTAGAACTTTCTCATCATCGTCCCGCATTTAATGGAGGCATGAACCCACTATCGAGCATAAATACTCCCTCTTGGAGTTAAGAGTAAAAACTTGGCCGCAGCCTCTACTAATAACGGAGAGCATGCAAGATCATAAACAACACATAGGTAATAGATTGATAATCAACATAACATAGTATTCTCTATCCATCGGATCCCGACAAACACAACATATAGCATTACAGATAGATGATCTTGATCATAGGCAGCTCACAAGATCCAACAATGAAGCACATAAGGAGAAGACAACCATCTAGCTACTGCTATGGACCCATAGTCCAGGGGTGAACTACTCACTCATCACTCCGGAGGCGACCATGGCGGTGAAGAGTCCTCCGGGAGATGATTCCCCTCTCCGACAGGGTGCCGGAGGCGATTTCCCGAATCCCCCGAGATGGGATTGGCGGCGGCGGCGTCTCGTAAGGTTTTCCGTATCGTGGCTCTCGATGACTGGGGTTTCGCGACGGAGGCTTTAAGTAGGCGGAAGGGCAGGTCAAAGGGCGTCACGGGGGACCCACACAGCAGGGCCGCGCGGCCGTGGCCCGAGCCGCGCCGCCCGGCGTGTCGTCGCCCCGTGGCCCCACTTCGTCTTCTCTTCGGTCTTCCGGAAGCTTCGTGGCAAAATAGGCCCCGGGCGTTGATTTCGTCCAATTCCGAGAATATTTCCTTTGTAGGATTTCTGAAACCAAAAACAGCAGAAAACAACGAATCGGCTCTTCGGCATCTCGTTAATAGGTTAGTGCCGGAAAATGCATAAATATGACATAAAGTATGCATAAAACATGTAGATATCATCAATAATGTGGCATGGAACATAAGAAATTATCGATACACATCGGAGACGTATCAGCATCCCCAAGCTTAGTTCCTGCTCGTCCCGAGCAGGTAAACGATAACAAAGATAATTTATGGAGTGACATGCCATCATAACCTTGATCATACTATTGTAAGCATATGTAATGAATGCAGCGATCAAAACAATGGTAATGACATGAGTAAACAACTCGAATCATAAAGCAAAGACTTTTCATGAATAGTACTTCAAGACAAGCATCAATAAGTCTTGCATAAGAGTTAACTCATAAAGCAATAAATCAAAGTAAAGGTATTGAAGCAACACAAAGGAAGATTAAGTTTCAGCGGTTGCTTTCAACTTATAACATGTATATCTCATGGATAGTTGTCAATGTAAAGTAATATAACAAGTGCAATATGCAAATATGTAGGAATCAATGCACAGTTCACACAAGTGTTTGCTTCTTGAGGTGGAGAGAAATAGGTGAACTGACTCAACATAAAAGTAAAAGAAAGGTCCTTCAAAGAGGAAAGCATAGATTGCTATATTTGTGCTAGAGCTTTTATTTTGAAAACATGAAACAATTTTGTCAACGGTAGTAATAAAGCATATGTGTTATGTAAATTATATCTTACAAGTTGCAAGCCTCATGCATAGTATACTAGTAGTGCCCGCACCTTGTCCTAATTAGCTTGGATTACCGGGATTATCATCGCAATACACATGTTTTAACCAAGTGTCACAAAGGGGTACCTCTATGCCGCCTCGTACAAAGGTCTAAGGAGAAAGCTCGCATTTGGATTTCTCGCTTTTGATTATTCTCAACTTAGACATCCATACCGGGACAACATAGACAACAGATAATGGACTCCTCTTTAATGCATAAGCATGTAGCAACAATTAATGTTCTCATATGAGATTGAGGATATATGTCCAAAACTGAAACTTCCACCATGGATCATGGCTTTAGTTAGCGGCCCAATGTTCTTCTCTAACATTATGCATGCTCTAACCATTAAATGAGTGGTAAATCTCCCTTACTTCGGACAAGACGGACATGCATAGCAACTCACATGATATTCAACAAAGAGTAGTTGATGGCGTCCCCAGGAACATGGTTATCGCACAACAAACAACTTAATAAGAGATAAAGTGCATAAGTACATATTCAATACCACAATAGTTTTTAAGCTATTTGTCCCATGAGCTATATATTGCAAAGGCGAATGATGGAAATTTAAAGATAGCACTCAAGCAATTTACTTTGGAATGGCGGAGAAATACCATGTAGTAGGTAGGTATGGTAGACACAATTGGCATAGTGGTTGGCTCAAGGATTTTGGATGCATGAGAAGTATTCCCTCTCGATACAAGGTTTAGGCTAGCAAGGTTATTTGAAACAAACACAAGGATGAACCGGTGCAGCAAAACTCACATAAAAGACATATTGTAAACATTATAAGACTCTACACCGTCTTCCTTGTTGTTCAAACTCAATACTATAAATTATCTAGACCTTAGAGAGACCAAATATGCAAACCAAATTTTAGCAAGCTCTATGTATTTCTTCATTAATGGGTGCAAAGTATATGATGCAAGAGCTTAAACATGAGCCCAACAATTGCCAAGTATCAAATTATTCAAGACATTTTAGAATTACTACATGTAGCATTTCCCGATTCCAACCATATAACAATTTAACGAAGAAGATTCAACCTTCGCCATGAATACTATGAGTAAAGCCTAAGGACATATTTGTCCATATGCAACAACGGAGCGTGTCTCTCTCCCACACAATGAATGCTAGGATCCATTTTATTCAAACAAAAACAAAAACAAAAACAAACCGACGCTCCAAGCAAAGCACATAAGATGTGATGGAATAAAAATATAGTTTCGGGGAGGAACCCGATAATGTTGTCGATGAAGAAGGGGATGCCTTGGGAATCCCCAAGCTTAGACGCTTGAGTCTTCTTAAAATATGCAGGGGTGAACCACCGGGGCATCCCCAAGCTTAGAGCTTTCACTCTCCTTGATCATATTGTATCATCTCCCTCTCTTGATCCTTGAAAACTTCCTCCACACCAAACTCAAAACAACTCATTAGAGGGTTAGTGCACAATAAAAATTTACATGTTCGGAGGTGACATAATCATTCTTAACACTTCTGGACATTGCACAAAGCTACTTGGACATTAATGGAACAAAGAAATTCATCCAACATAGCAAAAGAGGCAATGCGAAATAAAAGGCAGAATCTGTCAAAACAGAACAGTTCGTAAAGACGAATTTTAAAGTAGCACCAGACTTGCTCAAATGAAAATTCCCAAATTGAATGAAAGTTGCGTACATATCTGAGGATCACTCACGTAAATTGGCATAATTTTCTGAGTTACCTACAGAGAATTAGGCCCAGATTTGTGACAGCAAAGAAATCTGTTTCTGCGCAGTTATCCAAATCTAGTATGAACCTTACTATCAACGACTTTACTTGGCACAACAATGCACAAAACTAAGATAAGGAGAGGTTGCTACAGTAGTAAACAACTTCCCAGAATCAAATATAAAATAAAAGTACTGTAGTAAAAACATGGGTTGTCTCCCATAAGCGCTTTTCTTTAACGCCTTTCAGCTAGGCGCGAAAGTGTATATCAAGTGTTATCAAGAGATGAAGCATCAACATCATTACCAGGGGTGTTGGGAGTTGCCTCAACAATGCATGTTATCTTATCTATGTAAGTTTCAGAGGCTCCTTTTTCATTACTCTTAGGCTTGCTATTCTCATCAAACAAATTTTCAGGAACAATCCAATCATAGTTCTTTTCTAGTGCCTCGAACATTCCTGCGAGCTTGCAAGGTATTGATGTCTTAATATCCCCTACATCATTAATGTCATTAGTGTACTTAACTCTCTCCATGTCCATCTTTTCAAGGATACTAACAAAATTGGTATAAGAGCCAAGCATATTGTATTTAGTAAAGACCTTTCTAGCCTCTCTTTCTACACCTCCAAATTCTTTAAGAAGGGTTTCTAAAACAAAATCTTTCTTTTCCCCTTCTTCCATATCACCGAGTGTGAGAAACATGTGTTGGATTATAGGATTAAGATTAACAAATTTAGTTTCCAACATGTGAACTAAAGAAGCAACAGCAATTTCATAAGTAGGAGCAAGTTCTACCAAGTGTCTATCTTCAAAATCTTCAGTGGTACTAACATGAGTGAAAAAATCTTCTATACTATCCCTTCCAATTATAGACCCTCGGCCTACCGGTATGTCTTTTAGAGTGTACTTAGGAGGAATCATGATGAAATAAACAAGAGGTAAATAAAGTAAATGCAAGTAACTAATTTTTTTGTGTTTTCGATATAGAGAACAAGACAGTAAATAAAGTAGAACTAGCAACTAATTTTTTTGTGTTTTGATTTAAGTGCAACAAACAAGAAAGTAAATAAAATAAAGCAAGACAAAAACAAAGTAAAGAGATTGGATTGTGGAGACTCCCCTTGCAGCGTGTCTTGATCTCCCCGGCAACGGCGCCAGAAAAAGAGCTTGATGGCGTGTAATACACACGTTCGTTGGGAACCCCAAGAGGAAGGTATGATGTACACGGTAGCAAGTTTTCCCTCGAAAGAAACCAAGGTTTATCGAACCAGGAGGAGCCAAGAAGCACGTCGAAGGTTGATGGCGGCGGGATGTAGTGCGGCGCAACACCGAGGATTCCGGCGCCAACGTGAAACCCGCACAACACAACCAAAATACTTTGCCCCAACGAAACGAGTGAGGTTGTCAATCTCACCGGCTTGCTGTAACAAAGGATTAGATGTATAGTGTGGATGATGATTGTTTGCGGAAAACGAGTAGAACAAGTATTGCGGTAGATTGTATTTAATGTAAAAGAATGGACCGGGGTCCACGAGTTCACTAGAGGTGTCTCTCCCATAAGATAAATAGCATGTTGGGTGAACAAATTACAGTTGGGCAATTGACAAATAGAGAGGGCATGACAATGCACATACATGATATGATAAGTATAGTGAGATTTAATTGGGCATTACGACAAAGTACATAGACCGCTATCCAGACATGCATCTATGCCTAAAAAGTCCACCTTCGGGTTATCATCCGAACCCCTTCCAGTATTAAGTTGCAAACAACGGACAATTGCATTAAGTATGGTGCGTAATGTAATCAATAACTACATCCTCGGACATAGCATCAATGTTTTATCCCTAGTGGCAACAGACACATCCACAACCTTAGAACTTTCCGTCACATCGTCCCGCATTTAATGGAGGCATGAACCCACTATCGAGCATAAATACTCCCTCTTGGAGTTAAGAGTAAAAACTTGGCCAGAACCTCTACTAATAACGGAGAGCATGCAAGATCATAAACAACACATAGGTAATAGATTGATAATCAACATAACATAGTATTCTCTATCCATCCGATCCCGACAAACACAACATATAGCATTACAGATAGATGATCTTGATCATGTTAGGCAGCTCACAAGATCCAACAATGAAGCACATAAGGAGAAGACAACCATCTAGCTACTGCTATGGACCCATAGTCCAGGGGTGAACTACTCACTCATCACTCCGGAGGCGACCATGGCGGTGAAGAGTCCTCCGGGAGATGATTCCCCTCTCCGGCGAGGTGCCGGAGGCGATCTCTCGAATCCCCGAGATGGGATTGGCGGCGGCGGCATCTCCGTAAGGTTTTCCGTATCGTGGCTCTCGCATCGGGGGTTTCGCGACGGAGGCTTTAAGTAGGCGGAAGGGCAGGTCAAAGGGCGTCACGGGGACCCACACAGCGAGGCCGCGCGGCCGGGGCCCGAGCCGCGCCGCCCGGCGTGTCGTCGCCCCGTGGCCCCACTTCGTCTTCTCTTCGATCTTCCGGAAGCTTCGTGGCAAAATAGGCCCTCGGGCGTTGATTTCGTCCAATTCCGAGAATATTTCCTTTGTAGGATTTCTGAAACCAAAAACAGCATGAAAACGACAGAACGGCTCTTCGGCATCTCGTTAATAGGTTAGTGCCGGAAAATGCATAAATATGACATAAAGTATGCATAAAACATGTAGATATCATCAATAATGTGGCATGGAACATAAGAAATTATCGATACGTCGGAGACGTATCGGGGACACTAAGAGACTTCTTGTATCGTGATTGCGGGGTTGCTTGAGAGGGATATCTCGTGTCCTCTTCCTCCCTGAGTTCGATAAACCTTGGGTGATCCACTTAAGGGAAACTTGCTGCTGTTCTACAAACCTCTGCTCTTGGAGGCCCAACACTGTCTACAAGAATAGAAGCACCCGTAGACATCAAAAACATGCTTGGTTAGCTTCATCTTTAAATTTTTTGTATTCAAGGTTTGAACAACACAAAATAAAAACTGTTAAATCACACATAATTCAGTGAACATTAGGGTAAATATCTAGTTGATTGTGACAAATGGTTGGGAGAAAATCGCTTAATTTTAGCATCATTTTTGGCTAAAACAAGCATGTGATCGACGATGATAGAGGTCCGAGATTGATGACGGGGAGTCATGGGCAGTCAAAATCAAGGTCAAAACAAGTTAATTTTAGAATAGGTACTTAAATATGTTTTCAAAGTTCACGGAGTAATATAGCCCACCAAAGTGAAGTTGAAGCTAGTAAGTGATATAGCTTGGCTATGAATTAAGAGTCCTAGCTTTATATTGATATCGTGGACCATCCATGTTCTAAACGCTTATTAGCATCACGTATTCTCTCCCGTGACTATGAGTGTTGTCCAAATTTTGCCAAAACTTTCACCAAACTCACTTGTATCTCTTTGAACTCTATGTGATGATTTCGTGCCCGTTCTTTTTTGTGGCACCAACCCTCGATGGATCTAGCCAGTATCTCCCTTGCCTCCTAACCATGGTGCCTCACATCATCTCATTGCTTGTTGCAGACCCACCTCTACACCATATCCATGCTTGTTACCTGATCCATTCCTCCAACATTGGGAAGATCAAGTCCATTTTCTATGATAGTGGCAATGCACTTACCCCCAATCTTAAATCCTAACCTCTAAAGCCTGGAATCCATCTTCACTCGACGAACTACCACCGATGTTGTGATGTTGGAAAAGCTGAATCACCCACCATGAGCCAAAAAATAACACTTGCATGTCAAATAGCAAACTTGGGAAAAAACAACCAAAGATTCTAGAGGTAGAAAATAATGTACTGTATGAACTTGAGAAGCTTGCAACTCGAAATATCCAGTATTTTGGGCTGCACAAAAATGCCAAATTGGCATCTAAAGTATTGAACAATGCAAAAAGATCAAGCCTCCAAATTATGTCAGGTTTTGTCATTTTTGTTATGATATAAATCATTTCGGGTTGGGATTTTGTGTGTTGATAGATTATATCATTATCTACGTCTAAAAAAGTTTAGATTTTCTTAAAAAAAATTGATATCATGTTTTGAAATTTTGGAACAAAAGAGCACCACGAGGCCCAAAGTGAATGTTTGGAGGTAGAGTATGATACAAAATGTCAATGGGCATCTATTTTCTTAATTGGGTCCCACTTGCAGCCGGATCCAGCCGATCCCTCAACGGCTAGTTCCATTCGCCAACCGTTGGGCAGCCAACACCCAAACAAAATCCCCTTCACTCCTCTCACCCTGTCTTCTCGCTCCATCTCTCACGCTCTACTGCTCGTCAACTCTCCCACCAAGCTTGCTCTGCTCTGCTCTGCACTGCACGGGCTTTGACAACAATGGGGTACACGTACACGCCGACGTACTACTCGGGCCTGCAGGACACCATCGCATCCGTCTGCAAGTCCATCTTCAGCAGGCCCGGCCGCCGCCTCACCGCCGACCAGGCCGCGGCCCGCCGCCACGCCGACGCGCTCAAGTGGCAGCAGGAGTCTTTCCACCGCATCCTCCACCTCTCCGCCCTCCACCGCGAGGGCATCGTCCCGGCCGCCGACGTCCAAGCCTTCCGCGCATCCGTCCTCTCCGCCCTCGCCGCCCCACCGTCACCGCAGAACCCCGACCACCCGCCCGTCCTCCGCGACAAGCTCCTCTTCCTCCAGGTACCCGCCACCCACCTCCCCTTCCACTCGACCAGCGTCGATTCTTGGCTGGAAAGAAATTGTAGTACTGATCTTGGCCGGCCCCCGTCGATTAATTTGCAGGAGCTCTTGCGCGCCAAGTGCATCTCGCCGGAGGAGTTCAACGCCGCCAAGAGCCCCCTCGCGCAGCGCCTCGCCGCGCTCGGAGTCGCCGTCGACTGCCCCGACGCGGACGCCGGCCGGTCGTCCGCGGAGGAGTGGGCGGAGATCGACCTCCGCGACCCGCCCGTTGCTTCCGACAACAAGCAGCCCAAGCACAAGGCCTTCGTGTCGCCGTGGAAGAGCCGCGGCGGCAAGAAGGACCAGGACCCGTCGTCACGGCCGCCGCTGGCGCCGGTGGACCAGAACCACCACGCGTCGGTCCTCATGGCCGAGATCTCGCCGGCGGAGGCCTCCGGGAAGCCCGAGAAGGGGAAGAGGAGGCACCTCACGGCTATGTTCGGCGGCGAGAACAAGGAGCCCGCGGCGGACGGCGCCGAGGAGGAGAAGGGGAGCGTCAAGGGCAAGAAGAAGAGTTCTTGGGGGTTCGATGGGCTCAAGAAGTGGAAGAAGGCAGGCGGCGGCGGCTGCGTCAATGAGGATGCCGTCGCCGCCGGCGAGTGCGCCCCGCCGCGGTCTTCGTACAGCGAGTGCCGGCTTGAGGCGAGCCCCGCCCCGGATGCCAAGAGGGCCAAGAAGAAGAAGCTTCCGGCCGGCGATGTCTCTGCTTCCGATTTGGCCAATGATAAGGTACTGAAATCGTTGGCTCTTTCAAATTGTGTCGAATTGGGTGCAAGAATATCACTGCCATTGAGCGAAACAGCATCATTGGCTCACAACTCTGAAGATTTGTGAATACAGTGCTGTGTTTTGAGTGTCTGTATCTGAATTTTCCACTGAAGGTTTTGGTGGAGGAAACAAAGAAGGAGCTCTCAAGGATTCAGGCCGAGCTATCATCCACCAATCGGAACATCAACTTCTCGTAAATCTCATAAACTGTCCCTGTATTACAATTATATCTCTTGTTCGATGTGCTATAAAAAAGAGTGTTCTTGGCTTTGCAGGGATCAGCAGATTGAGACCATCTCCACAAAGCTCCCAATGGACAAGTCAGACCTGAACACATTCTTCCCAAAGTACATAAAACAACAATTCGCCTCAATCAGATATAACATAGTGTTTTTCGTGATTCTGATACCAATGATCATGTGTGTTCTGCAGGGCATGGTGCGAGAAGCACGGAGACGGCGTGATCGACGCGGCGAAGAAGGAGTTCAAGGGGCACGTTGAGGAGATGGAGAAGCAGAGGGAGGTGGACAGCTTCAACCCCAGGGCCTCCTCCGCTTTCGAGGAGGACAGCTTCAACCCTAGGGCCTTTTCCCAGCCCCAGTCGGCTGCCAGGGGGAAGAAGGTTCAGGAGAGCCTTGACACCGAACATTTCACCAACCCTTTCTACGACGAGAAGAACCCATTCCTGAACCAGAGTTACAACAACTGAAGACGACCGCTGTATTTTGGGTTCAGCATGTACCAATGTGTTTATGTTCTGCTGCTGGACTGGTGTTGTACTTATTATTATGGTTCATGGTTCAATTGTTATATTGGACCTTGGCAGTGTTGTGTTTTAAGATGTAACAAATTCTAAAGTATCTGGTTAAAGTTTGTCTTGAAGAGTCCCTTTGTTGAACATTCTGTGTTGATGATGCCAACCTAGGCTTGTGAGGACCAGGACTTGCCGCCAGCCTTGAGGCCAAGAGTGCCAAGCAGAAGATGCAGCTTCACCACTGCCGTCCGCGGGCAATCTCTGAATTGTGTTTAGTTAGACAAGCTCGATAGATTTTTTGCCGTGTAGTTGAACTGAATTTTGAAAGTACGTGCTCCATCTTTTTATACATGATAAGTCAGACTCCCTTAGAGGCGCAACCTGTAGTGAGAATCAAGCGTGACACAGTCAGCTTGCTGCTACACTTGGACTCCTAAATAGTTCCACATTCTTGTGCAACCCAAAAAAATGATTCAGGCGAGCTCAATAGATTTTTTGGCTGTCAGTATGTAGTTGTACTGAATTTTGAACGTCCCTGCTCTGGAAATTCAACTTCGCTCCCATGTACGCATGCTTCATCTAGAAAAAAAAAACATATTTCAAAGTGCCAAAAAACATTGACAACAAATTTGACAAGTATCTTCATAACATAGGTGTCTTCGTCAAGTTTCACGAAAAACAGATATTATTTGTGATCTATGTAAAAAGTAGAAAAATTATCTTGTGAAAAGATTAAATTTTAATGTCGACTTTATCTTTTTTACACACGCTACATGACAAGTCGATTTTCATGAAACTACTTTATGAACGCGTAGCATGTAAAGATGTAGTGTGATTGTTTATTTTAAATTTTTTACATTTCCAAATATGTTTAAGATTCATTTTAAAATAAATGTAGCATATGCTTTTCATAAGCCAAAACTCCACTCCGTCTGTGCTCCAACTTTGTAACATAATAAGCTCCAATAAGTTAGAGAGAATAAAGCATGATAATATTCAGCTTACATTACACTTGAACTCCTAAGCATGGTTGTCAGTGTCGTATACAGAACCTAATGTCTTACGATACGAAGATTCTACTAGATTGAAACGATACATTTCGCAATGTATATCCCAATCTGGTGGTATCGTTGTCATAGTGCGATACCATGCCTTGAATAAGTATTATCTCTAGGATAAGCGATACCACACATCAGTTAAAGCTAATCGAAGAATTAGTTAACATGATGATAAGTGAACCTTATAAGTAGGTAAACGCTTCACTGGTCTATGTTGTAGACTAAAGGCATCTTCAGCGGGGCGACGCAAATCAGACGCTGGAAACGACTGGTTTTGTCCGTTTGCGTCGGCCCAAATAATCGAAATTGATCGTGCGTTCGTCAACGGGCGTTCCCAGCGGTCTGACGCATAAAAAAGTCAGAAAACCTACCGCCCATCGTTGCTGACGAGGTTGATGATCTCCGACATCCGCCATAGCAGTTGGTACACCGGCGGTGGAGGATGAAGGGGAGCCGACGGTGGCGGAAGAAGGGGCTAGCGGCGGCGGTGACCGGGGATAGAGCCAGGAGACAACACGATCGTGGGTGTGTGTCGGCGTTGCCAGAAGATTCGCATGCGTCCCCTGCGCCAATCAGGATTCACGAAGCTGGACGCTGAAGTCGTCCCACGTAGCGAGTTGGTTGAGCTCGCTGTTAGCCATTGCGATGACGATGACCTCCTCCTCGTTGATGTCCAGCAGCTAGGAATCCCGTTGGAGATGCCCTAAACGTTCTATTTGTCACATCTTTATCCCTCTTGTGGCGCGTTCGATTGCATGCTTCAAGTCTAGAGTATGATATACCACTTTCTTATGAGAATAATAGGACATGTCAATATGTTTTCCTATAAAATATGCTAGGTGTCTATTTTATGTATCTATTTTATTTAACACATAAGTTGATTGAATTTTGGAAAAAAAAAATTGAAATCTAACAGTATGATCCTAATTACGATACCGTTGATGCAAAAATGATATCACCTAATGTCTCGATACCAAAAACCTTGCTTCTAAGTAGTCACATTGTGCAACTAATAAAAAGGATTAAACCCTAAACGTTATAGTTGTCACATCTTTATCCCTCTTGTGGCGCGTTCGATTGCATGCTTCAAGTCTAGAGTATGATATACCACTTTCTTATGAGAATAATAGGACATGTCAATATGTTTTCCTATAAAATATGCTAGGTATCTATTTTATTTAACACATAAGTTGATTGAATTTTGGAAAAAAATTGAAATCTAACAGTATGATCCTAAGATACGATACCGTTGATGCAAAATGATACCACCTAATATCTCGATACCAAAAACCTTGCTTCTAAGTAGTCACATTGTGCAACTAATAAAAAGGATTAAACTATAAAAGTATTTTTCTAAGCGTGGTCGGCAGGATTCGAACCTGCGCGCAGTATGATCCTAAGATACGATACCGTTGATGCAAAATGATACCACCTAATATCTCGATACCAAAAACCTTGCTTCTAAGTAGTCACATTGTGCAACTAATAAAAAGGATTAAACCATAAAAGTATTTTTCTAAGCGTGGTCGGCAGGATTCGAACCTGCGCGGGCAAAGCCCACATGATTTCTAGTCATGCCCGATAACCACTCCGGCACGACCACTTTTTGAAATTAAATGCAGTCTGCTCTATCTGACCGGTACTACCTAAGCAATGCAAACCCATATATGTGAAAAAAAAGGACGAAACGCGTTACGTTTGCAACAGGTGAAACCAGCTGGTATTTCAGATGAAACAGATCCAACAAAACTTCTTCGGTACGAGTAATCCATTGGTAAACAACTAAACATGGCGCACAACTGACCTACACCACCTTTCAAACCTCAGTTCATCATAACTTAGCTTATGAAACTTTCTTGTGACCTGAGCAAAATTAGCTTGTTAACATAACACCATCACTTGCTATAGTAAATATGACAACCCTTTTGTGCAAAGAATAAATAAATAAGGTTTTATTGGATCCCCTTGACGAATACCCATGTAAGGTACAACTGGGTCAATGAGCTCGCCATTAACAAGGATAACATAGTGGGCACGTGACGCACATCTCATGACCGATTGGATCCATGCAGGAGAAATACAAAACTTGCTTAGGGGAGATCACATGTTGTCTCTACAGTTCCACCTGCGTAAATTTGATGCGCTCCGGAGTTACTAAAACTGCAGAACATAAAGGCGGAGGGATGGGTTTGCGAGCGAGCTGATGGTACATGGGGGAGTTTTATAGATGAGGTTAGATGTCTTCCTCGCCCGTGGCCACTGGGTAGTCAAATTTACATATTACAAAAGGTTATTATCTAATTAATCTAATAGAGCAAAATAAAATACCGATAGTTCAACTTATACTCTAGAATTTTCGGATATGTTAATCTAGTCATGTACTAGGAACCATATTTAAGATATTATTTAGGTCATAGACATTAGAGATATTTAAAGTAAATATGTATACACTAAACAATTTATGCAATTGTTAAACCATAATTCAAGAACTATATTTATAACTATGGTTCAATTTTAGCACAAAACAAGTTTATATGAAAATGCATATTACAATGTCATTATAAAAATGGTGCAACTAACATTTATGAACATTTTTATGTGATTAAATACATAGAATAAATATAAATTTGACTCTTTTTTGAAATCATATAAAATTTGACTCTCAATGGTGCAAAATACAAAAAATCTAACTAGTATAAAATTTCAATACAAATTTGTGTATGTGGTCTTAAATTTACCTAATGAGATACTTAAATCTATCGTATACTATTATATAAAAGATACAACATGCAACATGCAAGATGATGTTGAAAATCAAAGAACAATTTTGGCAAGCATGCATCGGAGTTGTTTACCATGAGCATAGGCGGGCACACATGTATTCATGGGTATTCAGCTGAATACCATTACTTTTCGAAAATAATAATCATGTAGTATTCAGTTAATCTAGCCCAGCAAATTCACCTATGCTCTTGGCCCGCAACATCTCCACTAAATGTTCTAACCCAGCAATAGCAGCTGTTTGGCTCCGTAGTAGTCCTCTCCGTAGTAGTCCCCTGAGGCTCCACAAGTCCAGCTCCACGCTTGCTTGGTCGCTCAAAATACACATGACACAATTTCGATTATCCGTCATTTTCCTGATGCCTTCTATGCCCAGTGATATAAAATTCAAAATCCTAAAGAAACTAGCACATAATACACAAAATGGTGTTTTATTTGAGTAAAAAGATGAATAAGATGTCCATTGCTCAAGGAAGCCTCACTACTTATAGAGGACTTGGGTTGTGGGAAGTTACCTAAAATCACAGTCCTCGTGTAGGTCAATACATAAGAATCTCTTGGTTATGAGCTGTATTCATCATATAGATAAATAATAATTTTCTCAACCTTGTGTTCTACATAAATGATTTTAATGACCATTCGACATATTTTTTCTTTGTGTCGAAGGACATCGTGGCTATGTTTATTAAAAATCAAATAATAGGTACATCATCTATGAGAGTATGCAAAATAAAGTTCGGAGAGGCGAACTTTGTTTACGTATAGAATCCAATCGCGAGAATCTCATGCTTCTAGACTGGTCGTAGCATTCATGATAATGTTGAAAGTCAGATCCAAGTGGCTTGAAGAGAGTTTATTTTTTGCAATCATGCATTGGAGTTGTTTACCGTGGCCCCGATTACAAGATAAGGAACCAAAGATCAGTTGATGGTGATCAAGTTAAAAGAGTGGATAATACATTTTTGGAAAAAGATACGAAGAAGCGCCGCACGGTTCGCTGCGCGTGCGGCGGTGCCTTAGGATTCGAAAAGCATCGGGATGGCTCCACCTTCCTCCTTAATCCTTATCCCCTCGCTAGCTTCTCTAGGCCACTCATTTTTTCCTCTCTGTCAAAGCCCCACAGGATAGTAGCATTCCGTCATGGACGAACTAGAGAAGGAGGAGGTGCGACGCATCGAGGGCTCCGCCAAGCGCCGCCGCCACTGAGAGCGTGGAGTGGGCTTCTGCCCCGAGCACAGGGAGGGGAGAGCTCCGTCAAGCCGTCGCCGGCAAGCGCGTGGAGTGGGCTTCCGTCCCTAGCGCGGGGTCTTCGCCGCCGACGACCATGCGGCGGGGAGAGCTCTGCCGATCCACCGCCGACCAGCGCGTGGAGTGGGCTTCTGTCCCTACCACGAGTCCGTCGCCGCTGACGAGCACGCGACGGGGAGAGCACCGCCGCCATCAAGCTCGAGAGGGGTGCGACACATGGAGGTCTCCACCGCCGACGAGCACCAGAAGAGGGCTTCCGTCCTAAGCGCGGGGCCGCCGCCGCCAACGAGCACGTAACAGGGACAGCAGCACCGGCGTCCAGATCGAGCAGGCGCGATGCAGGGAGGGTTCCGTGTGGCTGCTGCCGACGAATGCGTCGAGAGGGCTTCCGTCCCTAGCACGGGGACGACGCCAGCGAGCCTCGTCTTCTCGCGGCTGCGGCCCCTTCACCGTTGCTCTTGGCTGCCACGGTGCGGCCCTTCCTCGACGTTGTGTTCTCCGAGGAGGCCGACAACGTCGTCACCGCGCTCCACAAGGTCATGGCGCTCACGGGGCACTCCTCCCAACGCTCCAGGATAAGGGAGGTCGTCGACGCCGTCGCCATCTGCCGATTTGAGGCCGAGCAGAGGCCAATGCCGAGGAGGCCGTGCTGATGCAGGTTGTAGGCGCTGCTCGCCTCCCTGCTCGCCTCGGCTGCCCCCGCCCTCGGAGAGAGTATCCATCGCACCAGTTCATGAGTCTGGCGATCGGCATGATCTTTACCCGAGTGTTTTCCTCTCTATCCCTACAGCTGGATCTGTTGTTTTATTATTGAAGATTTTAGTCGATTTTTTCATGTCAACTTTTTGGAGGACAAGGGATTCATCGCATCTCTCAGTAGAAAATCTGCTGGCAATCATGGATTGGATTTTTGGCAGCTAGGAATTTTGAATTAGGCATTTAGAGCTGGAATTTAGGGATCTAGTCAGAACCAACACGTATAGTTGCTGTCAATTAATTTGGTTGTTATTGCTAATTAATCGTGTAGGTATTGCAAAATAACCTGGTAGTAGTACAGTAATTTTTGGCATTTAGAGCTGGCATTTTTTTGATCTGGTCACAACCAACACCGTATACTAGTTGTTGTCAATTAATCAGGTAATTACTGCTAATTAATCTTGCAGTCATTGCGAAATAATCTGGTAGCTATATAGAATAATTTTGGTACTAGTTGTTAAATAACGTGGTATTATTTAACCTGGTAGTCATTGCTGTTTAATCTTGTAGTTATTGCACAATAATGTGGTAGCTAGTAATAGTACTTCTGCTAGTTGTTAATTTACTGTAATTGTTAAATATTGTGGTACTTTTGCTAACCTGGTAGTTATTGAAATTAATCCGGTAGCTAGTATTAAATAATTTGAAAACCTTAGAGAGCGTGGAATTTGTTTCAAAAATCTGGTAGTTTCTCCCAAAATATTCTGAAAACTGTCATATAAAATGGTAGCGGCCTTTAAAGTAAAAGCCTAGATTTTGTTTTGAATTTTTTGTGAAAATTTCTCCTAAAATCTTAGTCTGTGAAAAGAAATCTGCAAGCAAAAGGGGTCGTGCTAATTTTATAGTGCTAACAATAACTTACAAGATTTATGTTTGATATTTAATGTGAATCCTCGCATGGCTGATACGTTAACTAACGAGACAGAAGATGCATGTGTTAGCTGACACTGCATGCGCTTGCAGTCCAAACGGGACCGGGTAGCCACTAGGAAAGCAACTTTTCGCTTTCATTCTGCATGGTGGGGCTGCGGAATCCGCCGCACGGATCATGCGCTCGTGCGGCGCCGCCGGGTAGCATGGTCCTACATTTTTTGCGAATAAATAAAAATCTGGTAGACATAGACTGATAAATGTTTCCGGGATGCATGTGTTCGATATTTACACACCATTTACACACTGTATCTTGTTGTATTTATCATTATGTTTTCATGTGATCGGTCTGCTACACATTTCATAGGAATTGCAGAAGTATGTAAACCAGCAGTTATATACTACGTATATGCGTCAAAAGGATTGAGGGAGCTTTACCCCCCTTTTTTGCGTCAAAATGATGGAGGTAGTTCTACCCAAAAGTGTTTGGATGTGTTTACGAAAAAAAGGATTCCCATCTTAAAAGGATTCGAACCTTTTAAGATGCACAAGGTCATACTACTCTTTGTTTAAAATGAGAAGGTGATGAAAATCCAGAGTGGCATATGTTTGGGGTAGTCATGGCCTGCGAACCTTTCTGCAGCTGCTCTTAGTCTCATGTATCTATAGTCGCATAAAACTTTGAGTTATTAATTTCACGAAGACTCGTAGCACGCTATAATATCTTTGCCTGAAAAAAATACTTGCTTTCAATCCCTACATCTTTCTTTTTTGTGTAGCTCACGGATGATGTATAAACTTGTGCCATAAATACTAGATGTGCAGACCAAAAACTTAAATAGAAATTCGAAGTTTTAAAAAAAGGCTGCAAGAAGCTAATAACAGCATGGCTAAACACCAGCGAGACTTTTAAGCTGCTGCATTTAAAAAATTAATAAAGGAGAAAATGGGAAAAAATAATGCGTGGTCGGCAGGATTCGAACCTGCGCGGGCAAAGCCCACATGATTTCTAGTCATGCCCGATAACCACTCCGGCACGACCACTTTTTTGTTATTAACTTCTTAAATAGTTTTCTGATAACTGCTTTTACTCCAAGGACTGTCACCCTTATAACTGCTTTCTCTCATCTTATAGAGAAACAAATGTGCACTTCAATTGTCCTTGCAAAACCGCTTCGGAGAAACCAGGAACCGCTCCCACGAAAAGACATCGGGGCGATCTCTGCCGGCAAACTACAGAGGCCAGCCGCCGGTCCCTGCCTCCTCCGTCGGCCGCTCCGGCGACGGGAGGGGACCCCGGGGTATCGGCTCCGGCCAGTAGTTTGGTCTATTGTTTTCTTGGGGCGCCGTTCTATGGAGGAGATTGCGTCGCGTCGGAATAATTTTCCTCTGCTCTTTCTCCATCTCGGCATCGCTCTAACCGGTGACGTCGGAGGGCAGGTGGCCTGGTCTTCTCGCCGGTCTTTCGATCTGGTGAGATTCGAGTCTGGAGGTTGGCGTTCGGCACTCTCGCGGGTGACAGTTGCGTTGGTTGCTGCAGTTATGTCCGGTGTCTTGTAGTTGGGTGTGAGGATGACGGTAGGCTGCAGCGTTTGTCTTCTTCGACTGAGTCTGGAGAAGATGACGGTGTTGGGATCTGGTGACCACGGGGAAGATCCCCGGCCGACGTGCCACAAAGTCTCGGGCTCGTCCTCTACGTCGACCCGGTTCATCGGCTCAAAAAGCATCATTGAATGCGATGGTGCTCTACCAGATCTAGGTGTGGTGGTTGTTCGCCTCTTTTCCAGCGCTACCATGGTGGCGGTGGAGTAAGATGGACGATGTTTCGGCGAGACACTGGTTTCTCCAAGGGTGAACTTGTAGTTTTACTTCTTGTGCAAAGTTGTTTGATGCAAATGTTTGTCTTGTGTGATGACCATATGTGTAATCTTTGTAAACAGATTGTCTAATGATATACTACCTCCGATTCAAGGAATAAGGTGCCCTCGTTTTACGTGCTTTTCGTTTGACTAAGTATTACTTCAAATATATAAAGATTGTTTGTATAAAATTAACATCATTAGAAAGTGCTTTTCAATACGAATCCAACAATACTAATTGCATATAATATAACCAAGATTTTGTTGCTCAATTTTTATGGTCAAAGTTCGTATTGGAATACGTGTGCGCCTTATTCCTTGGGAGTATATGGTTACATAAAAAAAATGTGCACTTCAATTTGGAGCTAATTATGCCCATTATGTCCATCCACTCGGAAATGAATCACTGTTACAGAACTATACTCTTCTTCAGTATAAGATCAGCTCATGGTTTGCCTCCCGCTTCGAGATCGATCTCTGGACGGTTTCTTGTCGGCGCCGGAGTGACCAACCATGTAGGACCCGAACCCCCACACCGTGATGACCAAAGACAAGATCTTGAACCCGCTCATGGGGTCGTGGAACCAGATCACCGCCGCCACGCTCGTCACCGGCACCCTCACCGCGTTCAGCACGCCCGCCAGCACCGTCGACCCCAGGTACACCACCCCGGTCGCCCCCAGGACGCCCACCTGGAACGTCGCCGCCGACCACCCCAGCACAATCGCGTACGCCCCTTCGCCGCCAGCGAACCCCGCCGCCTCCTGCCCCATCGCCCCGAACCCCTCCCCGAAGACGGCCAGCCCGGCCGACGTGAACGCGAACGCGCACAGCGACACCGCCACCTGCTGCTCCAGCACCACGTGGAAGAACCGGGACGACGACGACGACGACGAAGCGCCGTCATTACTGCCGGCAGCGGCCGCGAGGTGCGTGGCGAAGGCGAGCTCCGAGAGCGCGAAGATGAGGCCGTGGAGCGCCGACCCGAGCACGTCCAGCGCGAACCCCACCGCGTACTGGCCGTCCGTGATCCCCGGGTACCGGTCGGACCCCGAGTCCAGCGCGACGATCACCACGCCGGCCGTGATGACCACGATGGCGTTCACCGTCGCCAGCCCCATCCTGTTGTTCTTCTTGACAATCAAACGGCCGAACACCGCCGAGAAGGCGAGGGACGACGCGGCGACGAGGGACGCGGTGGAGGCCGGCAGGTACGCGTAGGCCCAGGCGTACATGAGGTTGTCGGCGGCGCTGAGGAGCCCCAGCAGCGCGTACCAGAGGCAGAGCCCGGGCGGCGGCGGCCACGTCGGCGACGCCCCCTCGAGGAGGAGGTAGCAGGGTGGCAGGAGCAGCGCCGGGATCGGCCAACCGGCGACCGCCGACCACGAGAGGATCCACTTGCTCTGCCCGCCGGCGTCGTAGTAGACCCGCGACAGCAGGCTCGACGCCGGGAACGCCGTCAGCATCGCGCCGGCGCTGAGGGCGAGGAGGGCCCAGAAGGAGGGCGGCCTGCCCCGGTACGCCGTTGCAGAGGAGGAGATGAGCTTCGACGCTCTGTGGAGCAGAGACACGTTGGTGTCCAAGACGAGATCAGGGTCTGATGATGAGTCCTCTTCCATCCCTGCAACCATGGCGTCAAAGGAAAAGAAAGACAAATTCAGACATGATACAAATTCAGTTATATACTAGTATGCTGTAAAACTTAATTCGGACATGCAGCTAAACTCTGAATTTGTAGGCTAGTAGAGGTTAGAGCATGCTTCATTTCCAAGACGAGATGAGGCCCAACAAAAAAGAAGGTTTCTTAGCAAGCAGAGCATAGCAGCAAGCATGCGTGGAGCGTGGCGATAAACCCTGTAACATACTAATAAGTTGATTTCGCTAACCTGACAGCATCCATAGCCGATAGTATTCGGCTCTGGAAGGATATAATTGAACAGGAAGAGGGGCAAGATTTGTACCGGACCTGGGGTTGCAGCCGTGAGCGGGACTCGGATGGCGTGGTGGCGCTCTTCGCCGTCGCCGTGTTTCTCCATATCCTCTTCCGGGCGCCGGGCGACCGTGTGGCGTGGAGCTTGATTCAGTTGGAACCAAGCCAGGCAGCCTCACGACCTTCTGCTTTCGTATGTGCTAGGAATCTTGGAGATCGATTGGCATAGTATGGTTGGTAGAGACTCTTGCATCGTACGGTTTGATCGTGGTCGATGTGGATTGTTGGTCTGGTTTCTTCTTCATCTGTTCAGCGAGGAAAAATAAGGGTGAACATCTTCGACGTGTTTCAGCAGGGTACACACAACCAACCAGCATGGCTAATAACAGCATGGCTAAACACCAGCGAGACTTTTAAGCTGCTGCATTTAAAAAATTAATAAAGGAGAAAATGGGAAAAAATAATGCGTGGTCGGCAGGATTCGAACCTGCGCGGGCAAAACCCACATGATTTCTAATCATGCCCGATAACCACTCCGGCACGACCACTTTTTTGTTATTAACTTCTTAAATAGTTTTCTGATAACTGCTTTTACTCCAAGGACTGTCACCCTTATAACTGCTTTCTCTGATCTTATAGAGAAACAAATGTGCACTTCAATTGTCCTTGCAAAACCGCTTCGGAGAAACCAGGAACCGCTCCCACGAAAAGACATCGGGGCGATCTCTGCCGGCAAACTATAGAGGCCAGCCGCCGGTCCCTGCCTCCTCCGTCGGCCGCTCCGGCGACGGGAGGGGACCCCGGGGTATCGGCTCCGGCCAGTAGTTTGGTCTATTGTTTTCTTGGGGCGCCGTTCTATGGAGGAGATTGCGTCGCGTCGGAATAATTTTCCTCTGCTCTTTCTCCATCTCGGCATCGCTCTAACCGGTGACGTCGGAGGGCAGGTGGCCTGGTCTTCTCGCCGGTCTTTCGATCTGGTGAGATTCGAGTCTGGCGGTTGGCGTTCGGCACTCTCGCGGGTGACGAGTTGCGTTGGTTGCTGCGGTTATGTCCGGTGTCTTGCGGTTGGGTGTGAGGATGACGGTGAGGCTGCAGCCGTTTGTCTTCTTCGACTGAGTCTGGAGAAGATGACGGTGTTGGGATCTGGTGACCACGGGGAAGATCCCCGGCCGACGTGCCACAAAGTCTCGGGCTCGTCCTCTACGTCGACCCGGTTCATCGGCTCAAAAAGCATCATTGAATGCGATGGTGCTCTACCAGATCTAGGTGTGGTGGTTGTTCGCCTCTTTTCCAGCGCTACCATGGTGGCGGTGGAGTAAGATGGACGATGTTTCAGCGAGACACTGGTTTCTCCAAGGGTGAACTTGTAGTTTTACTTCTTGTGAGTTTTCTTGTGCAAAGTTGTTTGATGCAAATGTTTGTCTTGTGTGGTGACCATATGTGTAATCTTTGTAAACAGATTGTCTAATGATATACTACCTCCGATTCAAGGAATAAGGTGCCCTCGTTTTACGTGCTTTTCGTTTGACTAAGTATTACTTCAAATATATAAAGATTGTTTGTATAAAATTAACATCATTAGAAAGTGCTTTTCAATACGAATCCAACAATACTAATTGCATATAATATAACCAAGATTTTGTTGCTCAATTTTTATGGTCAAAGTTCGTATTGAAATACGTGTGCGCCTTATTCCTTGGGAGTATATGGTTACATCAAAAAAAAATGTGCACTTCAATTTGGAGCTAATTATGCCCATTATGTCCATCCACTCGCAAATGAATCACTGTTACAGAACTATACTCTTCTTCAGTATAAGATCAGCTCATGGTTTGCCTCCCGCTTCGAGATCGATCTCTGGACGGTTTCTTGTCGGCGCCGGAGTGACCAACCATGTAGGACCCGAACCCCCACACCGTGATGACCAAAGACAAGATCTTGAACCCGCTCATGGGGTCATGGAACCAGATCACCGCCGCCACGCTCGTCACCGGCACCCTCACCGCGTTCAGCACGCCCGCCAGCACCGTCGACCCCAGGTACACCACCCCGGTCGCCCCCAGGACGCCCACCTGGAACGTCGCCGCCGACCACCCCAGCACAATCGCGTACGCCCCTTTGCCGCCGGCGAACCCCGCCGCCTCCTGCCCCATCGCCCCGAACCCCTCCCCGAAGACGGCCAGCCCGACCGACGTGAACGCGAACGCGCTCAGCGACACCGCCACCTGCTGCTCCAGCACCACGTGGAAGAACCGGGACGACGACGACGAAGCGGCCCCTCCGCCGTCATTACTGCCGGCAGCGGCGGCGAGGTGCGTGGCGAAGGCAAGCTCCGAGAGCGCGAAGATGAGGCCGTGGAGCGCCGACCCGAGCACGTCCAGGGCGAACCCCACCGCGTACTGCCTGTCCGTGATCCCCGGGTACCGGTCGGACCCGGAGTCCAGCGCGACGATCACCACGCCGGCGGTGATGACCACGATCGCGTTCACCGTGGCCAGCCCCATCCCGTTGTTCTTCTTGACGATCAAACGGCCGAACACCGCCGAGAAGGCGAGGGACGACGCGGCGACGAGGGACGCGGTGGAGGCCGGCAGGTACGCGTACGCCCAGGCGTACATGAGGTTGTCGGCGGCGCTGAGGAGCCCCAGCAGCGCGTACCAGAGGCACAGCCTGGGCGGCGGCGGCCACGTCGGCGATGCCCCGTCGAGCAGAAGGTAGCAGGGTGGCAGGAGCAGCGCCGGTATGGGCCAGCCGGCGACCGCCGACCACGAGAGGATCCACTTGCTCTGCCCGCCGCCGTCGTAGTAGACCCGCGAGAGCAGGCTCGACGCCGGGAACGCCGTCAGCATCGCGCCGGCGCTGAGGGCGAGGAGGGCCCAGAAGGAGGGCGGCTTGCCACGGTAAGCCGTTACCGTGGAGGAGATGAGCTTCGACGCTCTCTGGACCAGGGATACGTCGGGGTCCGATGATGAGTCCTCTTCCATCGCTGCAGCTTCTGGCGAGCAGGCGTGGCGGCAAAGGAAACGAAGACAAATTCAGACATGATGCGAATTAAGTTACCTATATGCTGTAAATCTGAATTCAGACATGCAACTAAAACTCTAAATTTTTCGGTCAGTGCAAGACATGCAACCAATGGAATTAGACGGAATTGAAGCGGACCTGGGGCTGCAGCTATGAGCGGGACTCGGATGGCCTGCTGCCGGAGCTTCTCCATATCCTCTACCTGCAGCTTGGATCCGTTGGAAGACGACGACTCCCAGCCAAGCCACACAGCCTCTTTTGTCGATGTGGATTGTTGTATAGCTGTTAGGGATCTTGGAGATCAATAGGCATAGTACGGTTGGTAGAGACTCGCATGGTACGATCGTGGTCGATGTGGATTGTTGATCTGGTTTCTTCTTCCTCTGTTCCGGGAGAGAAAAATAAGGGCCAGCGTTTTCGACGTGTTTCAGCAGGGTACGCACAAACAACCAGTAGAATAGTATCTACGTATCTCTCATCATGGGTAGCTGTAGCTTTCAGGAAACAGATTCCTCCTCACATCAATGTTGATGAGAGTTGCTGGTTTAGCCCTGCCTAAAAAGGAGTCTCAGTCAGTGTGCAATTGAGAGGCTTACAGCCCCATTGTTGTGACTTGTGAGTAGGCAGTGCTCTATCAATTTACTTCAGCTAGAGGGATTCTTTTACATGTGGATTGGCAGGGCATGTTCCAAAGCTTCTACGAGGTGGTTAGTGTAGACCTGTAGAGTAGAGATCACAACAAAAAAATTATGACTGTTCAATATCAGTGGGAGGCTAATTCAGTTGGAGATTACTCTGGAAGGGCCAATTCCCATTGTGGATGTTGATGAGAGTAATCCCACGGTATGATTGCTGCACCCTCATGGGGCTCTCACAGGCGTTTGGATTTTCGGCCGTCCGATCGAGCTGACGTGGCGCGATCTCGACCGGCCGTTCGTCCAGGGCGCTGAGGCCCTCCCGCAGACCCACTTTTTATCCATGGATCACTAAAAGCCCGCCTGGCCCGGCACGCTGCCCAATCCCCCGCACGCTTCGCTCCCCCAATCCCCTCTGGTTTCTCCTCCTCCAACCCGCTCCGTCCTTGCCGCCGCCACCACTGCTGACCACGACCTCTCCTCCAACCCCTCCCCCAACGCCTAGGCAGCCCGCCGCTCGCGGTCGAGAAGAAGGAGTCCTCACGGTCGTGGAGCTGCCGCCCCGCTCCCATCCACCCTCCCGCCGCTCGCGGTCGAGAAGAGGGAGCCCTCGCGGTCGTGGAGCTGCCGCCCCGTTCCCATCCACCCTCCCGCACGACCGCCGATTCGCCGCCTCCTCTCCAGCTCCGGCTTCCACCATCTCCGCGCCGGTGTGGATCGAGATCTTCGGTCTCCACCATCTC